>NW_025423320.1:0-262250 GCF_020497125.1 Mauremys mutica | reverse complement strand
TGAATTCTAGGCATGGAAAACATGAGCTTAAGGAGGCAGAATTTTATTGCGCACCTGGGATTTTGTCCCTTAGAATCACTGGGGTCATTAGGGTTTGTCCTTTTGGTTTCACCTTTTCCTCCATCCGTCTCCCTCCTTTCTCTTTGTCTCTTGCTTCTTTTGTCCTTTCTCCTGTTCCCCTCCCAACACCAGGAGGGGTGTGCGTATGTGTCCCAGGTGAGTGCTCTGCAGCTCCCACTGTGGGATGTCCACCCAAAAATGTTGGGCTGAAATAGTGCTCAGGCAGTGATCCCCACCGGTGACCTGGGCCATCCTTTGGGCGAGAGCCCTCAGCCTGCCGTCCTCAGTCTCTACCCTGATTGGCTGAGCAGGGGGTTATTGACAGGGAGGAGACTCAGGTCCTTGTTGTTCTCTTTTAAGACCAAGTAAATAAGTCATAACCAGTTCTATGTTTGATGAATTTTGCTGCTTCTCTGCATTAATGGTCTCTGAGCAGTTCATGATTCTCTCTAACAATGCAATTCTCCTCAAATACTTGCTGAATATTTATTGTGCACTGTTGTTGGTCTGGAGCTCATCTGAGAGCACTTTATTCAGGTCATTCAGTGTCTGAAATTCAAGATCCGATGGTTAGTTTAAAAATCAGGGCTCTTGGGTCCTATTCCCAAATCTGCCAGTGACTGGCTGTGTGACCTAAGACAAGTCAATTCTCCTTTCTCAGCCTTAGCTTCTCCCTCTTTCATGTAGGGATAATAATGATCCGCTCCTACCTACCTCATGGTGGGTGGGGATCCATTGGCGAGTGTCACTAGGAGTAGTGTATAATATGCGGTGTCCTATCACATTTACTCAGAGCAGATTATGACATAATAGAATAGCTGAAATAGTCTATTTGATTTGTATTTTTTTATTTTGAAATTGTTAAGAGCAGCAATTACTTAGCTCAGACTGAAGCATCTTATCTAATGTTTGAGATCTAAGTGTCTCCTCTTTGTGTGCGATGAGACAATTTAACACACTGTGACAAACAGGAGATGCTTTTGTTTTGCAACAAAATATTTGTGCAAAGAACTTTCATCCCACTCGTTTTGATTTCGAGAAACAAACTGGTTTAGTCTGAAGGGGATTTTCTGACAGAAATGGTTTCAATGAAATTTCCCCACCATCTCGATTCCTGGGCTCTAGCCCTTTCTCTGGGTTTTTTTGGTCCATTAGAACAGGAGTCAGGACTGTTGGCTTCTCTTTCTGGCTCTGCCACCACCTTGCTGTGTAGGCCCTTGGGAAGGTCACGTCCCTTCTTTGTACTTCAGGCTTCTCCCCATCTGTCCAATGAGAACAGGGACAGTTCTCGAACTCTGGGCAGTCATTTTCAGCCGGGCCCCGGCAGGGATAACTAAAAATTTATATGGATATATATATATGTATATATAAAAAAGACTTTCATTCCTTAGGAACCGGTTCCCTATAAAAAGTTCTGATTTAAGGAATGTGCCACAGTATGTATTTTTTGTACCAATAGCGTTATCATGCGTCCGTATTTTCCCAGGAGGAATTTTTAAATTTTTAAATTTTAAAAATTCCTCCCAGACAGTGATTTAAGAACCAAAAAGCCTGACATGTCCAGGAAAATACAGGTGTATGTTAACCCTACCTAAAGTTCTTTTTAAAAAGATGGGCCTGAACTAGAAACGAATTCTGTTTTACATGTGTGGGTCCCTGCCACTCCCTGGGGCTGTGCTAGTGTGACCAGATGTCCTGATTTTATAGGGACAGTCCCAATTTTTGGGACTTTTTCTTATATAGGATCCTAATAACCCCCACCCCCTGTCCTGATTTTTCACACTTGCTGTCTGGTCACCCTACGGTGTGCACATGTGTGGGTTCCAGCTGCTCCCTGCCCCCCTCATTGAAGCAGGTGTGCAGGGTTACTGCCCTGGGAACTGCAGGCACCAGTGGACATGGGGCTGTCTGGAGGCAGGGCAGGGTCTGACTGGAGGTAGGGTCTGGCGGCAGGCAGGGCAAGGGGTGCGGGGCTGGCTGGAGACGGGGTGTGCGGGACTGGCTGGCTTCAGGCAGGGGGGTGCAGCAGGGGTTGGCTGGAGACAGGGCAGGAGGTGCGGGGCTGGCTGCAGGCAGGGCAGGAGGTGCAGGGCCGCTGGTGTAGGGCTGGTGTGGGCAGGGGGGTGTGGGGAGTTGGCTGGCTTCAGGCAGGGCCGCAGGGGGTATGACAGGGGTTGGCTGGAGACAGGGTGCAGGGCTGGCTGCTGGGGGTGTGGGGCTGGTGCAGGCAGGGTGTGCAGCAGGGGCTGGCTGTGGGCAGGGGGTGTGGGGCTGGCTGGTGGCAGGGGCTGGTGCAGGCAGGGCAGGGGGTGAGGGGCTGGAGGCAGGGCAGGGGGTGCAGGTACAGGGGGTACAGCCCACCCTGTACGGTAAGTGCCCCCTCCTCCCTCCGTCAGCACCGGGGTAGCAGCAGCAGCCCGGGGCTTGGGAGCTATTTAAATGGCCCAGGGCTCCCCTGCTTCCACTGCCCTGGCCCTGTAAATAGCTGAGGGAGCCCTGGGGAAGCTGCAGGGCTCTGGGGGCTATTTAAAGGGCCGGGGCGGTAGAAGCAATGGGAACCCTGGACTTTTTAAATAGCCCCCAGTGCCCCGCAGCCCTACCCCAGCCCTATCCCAGCCCCTGCTGGGAGCCCCAGGCCCTTTAAATTGCCCCCTGGGGAAGCCGGGCCACCCTGGTACAGCGCACCAGCTCTTGCCAGTACGCAGTACCAGGGCTTGGGCATGGGGCCCTCTTAGGGGTGGGGCCCGATTCAGGGGAATCAGGAGAATCGGCCTAAAGCTGGCCCTGTGTGGGGGTGGGGGTGGGGCAGGACTTGGTCCCATTCTGGGCCCCACCAAAAATTATACAAACCTGCCGCCCCGTCCAGCCCAACCTTCTGCTGATGCACCTCAGCCCACACCCGTGCAGGGTTTGAAGCTTCCATTGCTTAAACTCCAGGACACTGGGGGATTTCAGCTCCCCTTTGCCCACAGGGAGCTTTCACCCCACTCCCAGCCAGGTTCTTGTCCATGGGATCACTGTAGGGGGCTGGGTCCCGCTGGGTCTTTTCTCTCTCTGTGACAGGCCAGGGTGCAATAACTGGGGCATCTGAGCACCCAGGACCTTCTGTGGGGCTGCCATTCCCCTTCCCCTTCTGTGGTCTAATCAGTCACTGACTCCAGCCTTTTTTCTGTCCATCGTCAGCACCATCCCAAGCAAGCTGCACTCGCCTCAAAAAGACAGTGTCCCCTGCTGGGTGTACATCACTGACCTCCCTCCTCTCTGAGCACTGACTGCCCCTCTGTTTCCTGGCCTCTCAGTCTGTGCAGATGGGACCTTTTCCTCCAGTGCTGGAGGATTCGCCCTTCTCATCTACCCTTGTCCCAAGCAGCACAGCGGGTGGGAATCTTACATGTACTGAGGTGACTTAGGAGCAGGAAACCCCCCCTGACCTTCCATGCAATTGGCACTTGCCCCTCACTGAGCAGGATTGAAACTCCTGCAGGGAGATTGCTGGGCCACATCCCCTCTGGGCATGAGCAAAGCAGCAGGGTGAAAAAATCAACCTGGAGACACTGGGGATTGAACCCAGGACCTCATACATGCAAAGCATGTACTCTACCACTGAGCTACATCCCCAGATAGTCTTTGCTTGCTGTGGGTTACACCATGGGTAGGCAACCTATGGCACGTGCGCCGAAGGTGGCACACAAGCTGATTTTCAGTGGCACTCACAATGCCCAGGTCCTGGCCACCAGTCTTGGGGGCTCTGCATTTTAATTTAATTTTAAATTAAGCTTCTTAAACATTTTAAAAAACCTTATTTACTTTACATACAACAATAGTTGGTTATATATTATAGACTTATAGAAAGAGACCTTCTAAAAACATTAAAATTTATTACTGGCATGCGGAACCTTGAATTACAGTGAATAAATGAAGACTCGGCACAGCACTTCTGAAAGGTTGCTGACTCCTGGGTTACACTCAGAGCCCTCTTGTTTCCAGAGCATCCAGTGGCCTAAAAGCAGCATGGGGGACACATTCCCTGCTCTGAGGGCAAACCTGCTGTCCTGGAGATTGCTGGTTCTTAGGGTCACTTTGCAGCAGGGCCAGATTCGATGTGTGGGGCAGAGAGAGAGGGTGCCCTGGACTCAGGGTGCAGAGATACACTCAGGCCTCTCCCCGGCATTGGGTGGGGGGTGCTGCCACCCCCTGTTGGAAGGTAATGGGAGGGGAGGGGTGCTGTGAGTCTCTCAACACCTGACCCTGGTGGCAGAAGTGCTGTGGGGAGCTCCAGGTGTTTCTAGGATCTGCTCTTTCCACCTGCCTGTAAACTCCAGCTTTCCCCAGCACATTCACTGCGGTGCAATTGGGTCATTGTTTCCATGGCTGAGCAGCAAAGAATCACTCCCAGATTCTCTTCTATTGGTGGCAGGATTAGCCTGTGTCAGTGGTTAATGAGGTGGATCTAGTTGTAAATTGTTATTCATTCCCCACCTTGACAATTCATACAGTCCCTTTCCCATGCAGATTCCCAGCACCTCGGTGATCCTGGTAGCAGGGGTTGGGTCCTGAGATTTTCAGGGTTCTTCCCCCTCCACCTGGAGTGAACTCAGCTTTTCCCCCATCCCAGACAATCCATGAAATAACAACAGGGGCATAAAGAAAGAGGAGAGGGAACATCTCACGGCCAGGGCTGGATGTGCCCAGGGCCCCCTGCTTGTCCATTGTTTCCATGGAATTTGGCCTCCTGCTTTGCACAAGGGACAGAGAAAGATCTTGCTGTTCCTGTGTCTGTGCAAGGAAAATTGTGCTTCCCTAGGAAAGAGAGGCGGGAAATGGCCCCATGGTGGGACAATATCCTCAGGATTAAGACCTAAGGACTCAGGCTGAGAACTGATAGAACTCCATACATCTGGGATTTAACAAATTGTCTTTCATGGAGCAGGGCCAGTTCCAGTGTTTTTGGCACCCCAAGCGGAAAAAAAAATTAAAAAGCTGCAATCAATGGCAGCTCTACCTCTGCCGCTTTTGGTGGCAAGTCCTTCCATCTGAGAGGGACTGAGAGGGCCGAACTGCCGCTGAAGCCTCCCCTTTCCATTGACTGCCCCAGGGACCTGCTTGCTGCGCTGGTGCCTGGAGCCAGCCCTGCCATGGAGACACTGGGAAGATGGGGGAATCAGGAAAATAACATGGATTTGTTTACATTGCGAGTGAAGCTTTTCTGGTTTAAAGTCATTTTTCCCTGACTGGGAATTGAACCCAGGCCTTGGCAGTGAGAGTGCAAAATCCTAACCACTAGACCACCAGGGAGATGACAATATGGCTTTTCTTCTCACTTATACTACACTTTCTTAGGCTATTTTCTAGCCACTTTCTGAAACTGTTCCACTGTCCACTCCCTGAGGGGCTAAGAGCAGAGAACCCCTGTACTCAGGGTCACAACCTGAGACCAACCCAAGTCACTGAAACAAACTCAAATCATGCTTCCTCCAGCAGGATCACAGAGACACACAAAAAAAACCCATCAGGAACAATCCTCCTCTGCCTTCATTTACCCCATCGCAACCCTCTCAGCAGCCGAATCTTGCAGGAAGGACACGGAGCTGATAGGAGCTCTGGCACAGAGACCAAGGCAGGGGTGTTGCTCCCCCTGGGTGTGAGATGATCACATTCTGACTCCGTGTAACCGGGCTCTGAGCTTTGCCATCTTGTGAGTTCTGAGCACTGAGCCCCCCGGACCCTTTTGCTGGGAGCATGGGGATTGCACAACAGCTGCCAGACCTTTTCCCATCTCCTTGTCCTCCTCAGCTTCCCCAGACCTTCCCCACAAATGGTTCTATCAGGCGCTGGAGGGATCTAAGGACCTGCAGGTTTCCCGAACCCACCTCTTAAGGCAAACAGTGATTCCCTTCTCTGACACTCCTGGGCCTGGGCTTCTTTTGAGTTTTTCCCTAGGGGGCCTGACTCCCTGTGAAAATGTGAGTGTGGCATGTGGGGAACTCAGACTCTCCCCCACTAGATGAGTCCAACAGCACCTCCCCTTGGTGGGAGAATCCTAAATTCCACCCTCCCACCCTGGTTACTCTGACCAGCTGATGGTGGCAGCATGCTAAATCAACCCCAGCTCTCTGGTCTAGAAAGCAGCATCTAACCAGCCTTGTGACAGCTTTGTGACAGCCTTGTGACAGCTCCGGTTTGCTCGCTGGAGACATAACAAACCAGGAAAAAAGGCAAATGTCAGACAGGGAACCTCAGCTCACAAATAAACACCCTCAGGCTCCTTCTACACTGCGATTGGGCAGTTGACTGACTTTAAATCTAGCTAGCTCAGTTGGTAGAGCATGATGCTCTTAATCCCACCATCATAAATCCAAGCCCCATGGTGGGTGGTAGCAACAGCCCTTAGGTGTCACTCTTCTGCTAATAGTGACAGACCAAAATGAAACAAACTCTCCATGCTCTTCGGCAGGTTATGTTTCCTCCTCTCTCTTAGCTTCAGTAAAACATGAGGAGAGACCAAACTGACATTTGCACCCTCCGTTAAGAGAGGAATTTCTCCTCTTCCATTCTACCCCAGGCAAGAAGAGGGGATAATAACCATTTAACAGATGACTGCAGAGAGAAAAGTTTGGTCTTTATAAATAGGACGATGATCCATTGTTCTCCACGTCCACTGACGGTAGGACAAGAAGTAATGGGCTTAATCTGCATCCAGGGAGATTCACGTTAGATGTTGGGAACAGCTTTCTAACTCTGAGTGTAGTTAAGCTCCGGTATAGGCTCCCAAGGGTGTCTGTGGAGTCTCTGTCTTCGGAGGTTTTTAAGAACAGGTTGAACAAACCTCTGTCAAGGATACTCTACATATACTTGGTCCCATAGACAACCTGCTCTGGCTCTGGTTCCCTCCTTCTGCTCCCTGCCTGGGCCAGCTGCTGTGGGCACTTGACCTCACATGGCCCTGACGCATCGTCTCTGCTTGGCCCTGCCTCAGCAGTGAGGGCTGGATTTCATGACCTTTCCAGGGCCTTTGCAGCTGTACAGCTCTATAATTCGATGCCATCGCAATATAATATAAACAACAACAAAAGTGGAAACACCCCAATCTAACATCTAACAATTCAGCCTGAACTGACATTCCACAGCACAAAGTGACAACACGTAGGAGTGCAAAGCCCGACAATTCAGCACCATGCAAATGAACTCCCCATGGGGCAAAATGACGCACTGCAAAAGAGCGCAGCTCAAACCGATTCAACACAAGGCAGTGCAAAAACCATACAACACGGAACAATGCGTCAGAGTGCAAAGTGACACTGTGCAAAACAGCTCAGCGTGGAACAACGACACAGCACAAACCCACACAATAGAATCCTATAGAAAGGTAGGGCAGGGAGGGACCCCGAGAATCAGGGCCAAGTCTCCCTAGGCCACCCCTGACAGGTGTTTGAAGAACAGGGAAACAAAGGGCACCATGAACTTATGTTTTGTGGATGAGTCAAGAAAAGGGAGCAGCATTGTTCCCCTCGGGCAGCCCCTGTTCAATTCCAGATTAGAAAACAAAACTCTTCTGCAGGAATATCCAAAAAATGTTGTGTTTCACTTCACTTCATAAGTACAGTTGTGTGGCAATTAAATGATGACCTGAAAGTTTCATGAAAGTGTGGGAAATACGGACGTATCTGAGAAAAGGGCTTGGAATGAAGGAAGACAAAAAATTGATGGGTCGAGAGAACAGGCCCTGTTTCCCCCTGGTCTGGAGCGTCTCTCACAACTACTGGAATAGCAAAGCTAAGCAAATGGGGTTCTATTGTTCCAAAGGAGATTGAAGTGAGGCCATTTTCTCCGGATAGAATTAATGGTAATGTCAGGAGTGGGATTTGAAACCACGTCTCCATGCAGAGACCAGAACACCCAAGGGACTGGATAAAAAGAGTCTTATAACTAGCACTTTAGACCAGTCCACCATCCTGATACTACAAAGAATGTGACTTATCAACCCTAGTTTTCATTAATAGTTGATGAACTCTTTAGGGCGGTTGAGATGGCACATCTCTTTCAACTCCTAGAGACCTTCTACAGCACACACTCATCTGGACCTAAAGTTACACGTTTCCTGGAGCTCCATGAGTTCTGTGATGTTGTAATGGCCCTGCTCACATTTTAAGTGAACAAAAGATGGGTGCTGGCATTCTGAGAAAGTAATGGTGAACCTCAAAATCCTGCCCTGGGGGCCAGACAGTTAAGCAACCAGCACCCACAACCTCTACCATGATAGCATCCTGTCTGGGAACAACTCCCTGATCAATAGCTGGGGTGTGAAATCCTCATTTCTGTGTTGTTCTATCACTGTAGTCCCTACTTTCTTATTGCTTGTCTGTATAATCTCTGTCTGGTGCTGTGATTCTTTCTGTCTGCTGTACAATTAATTTGTTGAGTGTAAACCAATTAAGGTGGTGGGGTATAATTGGTTAGATAATCATGTTACAGTATGTTAGGATTGGTTAGTTACATTTCAGTAAAATGATTGGTTAGGGTATAGCTAAGCAGAACTCCAGTTTTACTATATAGTCTGCAGTCAGTCAGATGGGGAACTGGAATTATGTTTTGCTAAGGGGGGGAATAGGAACAGGGAAGGGGAACAGGGACACAGGCAAGGCTCTGTGGTGTCAGAGCTGGGAAGGGGGACACTGAGGAAGGAAATTGGAATCATTGCTTGCTGGAAGTTTTCCCCAATAAACATTGAATTGTTTGCACCTTTGAACTTTGTGCATTGCTGCTCTCTGGTCATGCGAGAAGGACCAGGGAATGGGAGAGTGTTGGGATAAACTCTCTAACAAGTACGTCTTTCAGGGTGTGAAAAACCCCAGAACCAGTATAATTAAGCTGACCTAAGCCATGGTTAGATAGTGCTAAATGAAAGGAAAGATTGTTCTGTGAATGTAGCTATTATAGGGATGGAAAACCCCTCCCCTCACTGTAGCAATGGTCTTCTCCACAGTGCTATAGCAGCATTTTAAGTGTAGCCAGCCTCAGAGCAAGACCAGATCTGGCTCCAGTTTGGCTCTGTAGATGCTCAGGCACTAAGACAACAGTAATGACAATATACTAATGCGTCTGTAGCTGGCAGGATTAGAACCTGCGTGGAAAGACCCCAGTCAATTTCTAGTCCATTGCATTAAAAAGGGGTAGTTGATTATTTTATCAAGAGCCAAATTTCTTGGTCAAGGTCTAGTCAATGTCTAAACACCAGAGAAAATAATAAGAAGTATATAGAAAGATTTTGCAGTCACTATGGGCATAACTATGACGATTGTTTCATGTTTCACTCTATATATTTGGCACCACTGCCTTTCCCTTTAGTCTTATAGTTTACCAAGGGTAAAACTAAATATCTCTTCAGATACAAGGGAGTGTTTATGTTCATTCCTGCGAGCTACACAGGGGTTTGATGTAGCTGCTTTCAATCCTCCAGCTCTGCCGGGACAAGTAACATTTCAAGGTGTCACTGAACTGAAGAGGGGAGATCATTTTTTGACAAGTTACGCCTCCTCTTAAAAGTGTTTGTCTGGCTGGCAGCCCTGGTTCCCAAGTCTCTCCTGAGGGAAGAAAGTTTCTGTGCAAAATACTAAAACTTTTAACAGAGAGGAGGGAAAGACGATGGCCACATGATGGGGCCAGTATGTACCACAACATGGTTCTTTTATGTGGGATGACTCTGAACACTGACTGATCTCCACTCCCTTGTGTTTGAAGAGATGTTTAGTTTTGTACTTGGGAACCTATAAGGCTGAAGCAATTTTATGGATGGTGACACTATGATTGAAGGGTTATTTAATGTTGTAAAAATTGTTAAAAACACTGAGCTTAAACTGGAACTGCCTGTTATTAAAGGCTGGTTTCCCCATGTCAGTTCCATAAGGTCTGCTAGAAACACCCTGGCTTCTCTCCTGCCTTGGTGGGAACTGGAGGGAATCGTCCCCTGCTGCGCTTGGCTCCAGGCTTGTTTTTCTGGGGAGGGGACGTGGAATTGATTTGTTTGCTGTTGAGAAGGGAGCCAGGCCAGTTCTCAGGGAACGAGAACTCCCAGCATCTGCCCAGCCCAGGCTGCTGCCCTGTCCCAGCCTCTGTTCCCCTGGGGGCCCTGCGTGTTTGACTCTAGAGCAGGCCGGGAGCAGCAGCTGAGGCAGAGGACAGCCTGGACCAGGCAGATGCTAGGAGCAGAGCACCAGAGGCCTCTACTGGCTCCCTCCTCAACAGGAAACAATCAGTCCCCACCCGCACCCCAGGACAGCAGGCTGGAGCCAAGGGCAGTGCCCAGTGGGGGTTTCTCTTTTTCCTATTCCTGGGGTGAGCAGGGACCTGGGGGTGTTTCTAGTAAAGCAGTTGGAACTGAATTGGGGAACCAGCTTTTAATAACAGTCAGCTCAAGTTCAGACTAATTTTGTTACAATTTTCTTTATAATGTAAAATAATTCAAAAGTAAACGGGCAGGAATGATTGTAACTCTTTTCTCCTGGGCATAGAAAGAAACGGCTTTTGGGCTTTTCATGATACGGGAGTCAGGTTCATTCACTGTTCAGAAGCAATGTGCTCAGAAGCCTATTGTGTTTCATTTCTTAGGTTCTGCTGCCATCGTGTGACCATTTGCTTCCCCTCCTTTCTGTCCAAAGCGCAGAGCCCAGTCCCTCCAGGGAGAGAACATCTTTCTTCTTTCCTTCCTCAACAGCCCCCTTCCTTGGAGAGCCTCTTGCTGGGGTCTGGGTGGGGAACAGCCGTTTCTGAGGATTAATTTCACACCATATTTGGTGTTGATATATAGATTTTACAGCCAGATTAGATACCTCTGCTTTGACCTGATTCAGAACAGAATCCAGAGAACTTTATCCAGTGACTCCTACAACCACCCCAAGATCTTCTGGCTGAACGAGGAGGATTCATTCAGAAAGTCATCGTGTTTGGATGTAAAGGTATGAAATGATGGGGAAATTGGCCCCTCTTTCAAGTTTAAATGTTGTAACTTCTACATCTAGACCGGGGTGGCCAACCTGAGCCTGAGAAGGAGCCAGAATTTCCCAATGTAACTGCCAAACGTGCACCTTTGTATGCAACTGCTGAGTCAGTTGTGAACCTTCCCATCATTATCATTATCCCTTCGAAATGATGATGGTGATGGACACTTGGCTCGATATCCCAGTGTGCCCTGGACGTCTACAGGCTGCATTAGCCAATCCAACCATTTGGCACTTGCAGATGGGCACCTCTGTATTGTGCCTGAGTCTTGTACAGCTATGAAAGTCTGATAGATGCCAATATTTTCCCATCTTTTTAACCTGCACTAATACCAGGCCAGGCCAGGGCTGGGAAGAGAGAGAGAGAGCAGCAGGTTTCCCCTATTGTGGCCATCTCGCTTTTTCTTGACTAGCTTCACCTCTGCACCAACCTGCACTTTTCCTATGTGAGCCTGGCTAGCTCAGTTGGCAGAGCATCAGACTTTTAATCTGAGGGTCCAGGGTTCAAGTCCCTGGTCAGGTAATAAACTTGTCACTGTGGTTGGAACAGTCTGACTTTCTGGAGTCTTCTTTGGTGTTACTCTCTCTCTTCAGGATTTTCCTTTCCTAAGAAGGGCCTTTGTGTGGGGGGGATTGAAGGAGCAACTTCCTGACATCCCCTCTGTCCTTGCAGCCTGGAGGAATAAAGGCCTCTGGGCATAGAGCATGTTCCTCCCCTGCACGCACAAACACAGAATATCCCTAAGGAATTAGAATCACCTGCTGCCTTCCCCTGTCCTGCTGCATCCCCAAATGAAGATGCTCTTCAGCCCAAACCCATGTCCCCTCTACTCCCAGTGCCCCTCAGACCCAACCCTCAGTCCCTCCTAGGCTCACTGCTCCTCACTCCCAACTGGAGCCTTCTCCTCAATCCCAACCCACAGCCCCCTCCTATTCCCAGTGCCCCTCAATCCCAACCCACAGGCCCCTCCTCCTCACACTGCTCCTCAATCCCAACCCACAGCTCCCTCCTTCCCTCCAGCAGCAGGTGCTTCAGACCCCCTCAGGAAGATTTTCTTGCAAGGTTTCGTGTATGAGTCTGCATGTGGATTTTACAATATGTTGGAAGTAGGTTGGGTTGCTTGCCGAAATGATCACTTGTGGCTGGTGTTGGATTCCCAGTCTCCTTGTTATTGGGGCAGGAGAAACAAAAGGTTGTTATCCTTGTTGTGTGAATCAAGGACTCAACCCTGGGTGCAAACTAAATGAGCTGCCCACAGATTCTGGCAGCCACAATAAGCATTTGGTGCAAGAGCTCAGACCTGTCCCTGTCCCAGAAGGAGGGGGTCATCCGTGTGGGGCTTGGACCACTGACCTATCAGCTCTTAACTCCCAAACTTTCAGTAACTCTATCATCAGTGCCAGTGAGTGTAATTTAAACCATAAGAAAAACCACACTGGGCTAGACCAAAGGTCCATCTAGCTCTGTATTTTGTCTTCTGACAGTAGCCAATACCAGGTGCTCTAAAAGCATCTCAACAAGGCACCACTGGGAGTTGAACCCAGCATCTCCTGTTTACAAAACAGGTACTTTAACCACCTAAACCATGGTGCCTGCCTGTGACTAACATGCAGTGTCTGCTCACACCTGACTCCTTACATCTCCACCTGGGCCTGACAAGCTTTGCTTGTGTTTGGATTCTGCAAAGCAGAGGAGCAGGTGACATTTTCCTTGCAAGCTGTCTGTGTGTGTGAATCTTTGGCCAGGTCTCCACTACAAAGTTATTTCAGCAGAATTATATTGCTCAGGTGTGTGAAAAACACACAACGCTCCCTCGGTCAGCAGCTTGTGGCTGGTGCACACACTGCAATGCCACGTCTGGCGACAAAACTGCCCTGTTTTGGTGACAAAATAAAACCACTTTGATGAGAAGCCTAGAGCTTTTTCCAGCAAACTTGAATTGGCAGAGTGTCACTATTGTGTCATACAGGAGGCCTGTGATATGCAGGGGGTCAGATTAGATGCTCTAATAGTCTCTTCTGGCCATAAAGTCGACTAATTTCTGAAAAACTGAGTGTAGCATTGGGAGCAGCGTCTGATGTTTTCCTGTCTAGCCGGCTTGCTTCCTAGAACGAACGCTCCTTGAGTGGGGTGACCACAGGGAGTAGCTCAAACCTCCAAAGTGCCTGGCCAGGGGCAGGACATTAGCACAGCAAGGGAGTGGTGTGGCAGTGACATCACAAAGGCCTTTTGCAGGACCTCAGACTATTGGTCAAAGGTGGTGGGGAGGTGGTGACCTCACAGAGAGATGCTGACATCAGGCAGGCAGGACAGGGGCGAGGGGCCAGGGAAACCTCAGAGACCCCTGTGGCTTTGCTTCAGCAAGTCTCCTTCTCCAGGTCTTTCTTTGAGGACAGAGAGTATTCGGGTTCATGTACGTGAGCACCAGGAGGAACCTCTTTTGAGTTTCTCCTTCCCTTTTAGTGATTTTACTAGAAAACAGCCGTCCCTGTTTAGAAAGTAAGAGCCTCCTCGAGGGAAGGAGTGTCATGGGGGTGTCACATTCAGATGCCGGTGCCCCCCCCATGTAAGGAAGTTCCCACCACCCTGCTCTGTGTTCGCAGTGCGGGAGAGAGCAGCATCCACGGCAGTGATTTGCTCCTGGCTGCCGGAGCAGAGCAGCAGGCTCAGCTGTCAGAACTTCCCAGAGCAATGAAAGGGGAAGGGCCCATGACTCTGTAGCAGGAATGCAGGGCAGGTGAGTTCACGGCGGGCATTGTGAGATACTGGGGAAGGCCAGTTATGGTGATATAATTAACAGCAGCGTTTACTTTGTTACTTTAAGTTTGCTACAAAATGCTCTAGACCTCTCATCGAAGTCGTTTTATTTCGTCACCAAACAGGGCAGTTTTGTCGCCAGACATGGCATTGCAGTGTGTACACCAGCCACAAGCTACCGACTGAGAGAGCGTTGTGTGTTTTTCACACACCAGAGCAATATAATTCTGCTGAAACAACTTTGTAGTGGAGACCTGGCCAAAGATTCACTCACACACAACTTGTAAGGGAAACGTCACCTGCTCCTCTGCTTTGCAGAATCCAAACACAAGCAAAGCTTATCAGGCCCCGGTGGCGCTGGCAGGAAGTCAGGTGTGGG
Organism: Mauremys mutica; assembly: GCF_020497125.1. Classification (NCBI taxonomy): domain Eukaryota; kingdom Metazoa; phylum Chordata; order Testudines; family Geoemydidae; genus Mauremys; species Mauremys mutica. Next base: position 248,059 of record NW_025423320.1, on the reverse strand, counting down.
CAGACAGTGTGTCTTAGTTACCCACAGGCACCATGGCTTAGCTGGCTAAAGCCTTTTTTTTGTAAACAGGAGATCCTGGGTTCAAGTCCCACTGGTGCCTTGTTGACTGGTTGTTGGAGCACCTGGTATAGGCTACTGTCAGAAGACAAGTTTCAGAGCTAGATGGGCTTTTGGTCTGACCCTGTGTGGTTTTCCTTATGGTTTAAATTACACTCACTGGCACTGATGATAGAGTTACTGAAAGTTTGGGAGTTAAGAGCTGATAGGTCAGTGGTCCAGTCCCCACACAGATGACCCCTGTCTCCCTCTGGGACAGGGGCAGGTCTGAGCTCTCACCCTAATGGCTCATTGTGGCTACCAGAATCTGTGGGCAGCTCGTTTAGTTTACAGCAAAGGTTGAGTCCTGCTTTGTGCACCGTGTGTGAGAATGAAAATCCTAAACCGCCCTTTGAAATAACGAAAGCAGCAGGACGTGTTATTGTCCCTGCCCCAGAGCAGACAGACCAATGGAGAAATGCCATTGAGTCCACGGTAATACTCCCCTGCCATTTTACCTTTTTTGCTTGCTAAACTCCTTCTTATCTGCCCGGCCCAGGCTGTCCTCTGCCTCAGCTGCTGCTCCCGGCCTGCTCTAGAGTCAAACATGCCGGGGCCCCAGGGGAACAGAGGCTGGGACAGGGCAGCAGCCTGGGTTGGGGTGGGAAGATTCTGGGAGTTCTCGTTCCCTGAGAACTGGCCTGGCTCCCATCTCAACAGCGAACAAATCAATTCCACGTCCCCTCCCAAGAAAAACCAGCCTGGAGCCAAGGGCAGCAGAGGACAATTCCCTCCACTTCCCACCGAGGCAGGAGAGAACCCAGGGTGTTTCTAGCAGTGCTTAGGGAACTGACGTGGGGAAACCAGCCTTTAATAACAGGCAGTTCCAGTTGAAGCTCAGTGTTTTTTCTACAACATTAAATAACCCTTCAATCGTAGTGTCACCATCCATAAAACTTCTTCAGCCTTACAGGTTCCCAAGTGCCCAACTAAACATCTCTTCAAATCCAAGGGAGTGGAGATCAGTCAGTGTTCAGAGTCATCCCCCATAGAAGAACCATGTTGTCGTACATACTGGCCCCATCATGTGGCCATGGCCTTTCCCTCCTCTCTGTTAAAAGTTTTGGTATTTTGCACAGAAACTTTCTTCCCTCAGGAGAGACCTGGGAACCAGGGCTGCCAGCCAGACAAACACCTTTAAGAGGAGGCGTAATCTGTCAAAAAATGATCTCCCTCCTTCAGTTCAGTGACACCCTGAAATGTTACTTATCCTGGCAGAGCCGGAGGATTGAAAGCAGCTACATCAAGCCCCTGTGTAGCTAACAGGAATGAACACAAACACTCCCTTGTATCTGAAGTGATGTTTAGTTTTACCCTTTGTTAACTACAAGACTAAAGGGAAAGGCAGTGGTGGTGCCAGATATTAAGAGTGAAACACGAAACAATCATCATAGTTATGCCCATAGTGACTGCAAAATCTTTCTATATACTTCTTATTATTATCAGTGTATTATTTTCTCTGCTGTCTAGACATTGACTGGACCTTGACCAAGAAATGTGGATCTTGATAAAATAATAGACTATCCCTGGGGGAGCTGGTCTGAGAAATTTGAAGTGACAATTCTGTGAGAACAGAAACATTGTGTAGTGAAACAGCTGTACATCAAGTAGTTGTGGCTGAGTAGTTAAGGCAATGGACTAGCAATCCATTGGGGTCTTCCTCATGCAGGTTTCAATCCTGCCAACTATGGAAGCATTAGTGTATTGTAATTGCTGTTGTCTTAGTGCCTGAGCATCCATGGAGCCAGATCTGGTCTCACTCTAAAGCTGTCTACACTTAGGGCTTGGCTATACTTACAAATTTGCAGCGCTGCAGCAGGGTGTGAAAACACACCCTCTCCAGCGCTGCAAATTGCGGCGCTGCAAAGCGCCAGTGTGGTCAAAGCACCAGCGCTGGGAGCGCGGCTCCCAGCGCTGTCCATTATTCCCCACAGGGAGGTGGAGTACGGACAGCGCTGGGAGAGCTTTCTCCCAGCGCTGGTGCTTTGACTACACTTAGAGCTTCAAAGCGCTACCGCGGCAGCGCTTTGAAGCGCTAAGTGTAGCCACAGCCTTAAAGTACTGCTGTAGCACTGTGGAGTAGACAGTTGCTACAGAGAGGGGAGGGGTTTTCCATCCCTGTAACAGCTGCATTAGCAGAACAATCTTTCCTTTCATTTAGCACTAGCTAACCATGGCTTAGGTCAGCTTAATTATACTGGTTCTGGGGTTTTTCACACCCTGATAGACGTACTTGTTAGAGGGTTTATCCCATCACCCTCCCATTCCCTGGTCCTTCTCGCGTGACCAGAGAGCAGCAATGCATGAAGCTCAAAGGTGCAAACAATTCAATGTTTATTGGGGTAAACTTCCAGCAAGCAATGATTCCAATTTCCTTCCTCAGGATCCCCCTTCCCAGCTCTGACACCACAGAGGCTTGCCTGTGTCCCTGTTCCCCTTCCCTGTTCCTATTCCCCCCCCTTAGCAAAACATAATTCCAATTCCCCTACCCCCATCCCCATTCCCATTCCCCCCCTTACTTCCTGACTGACTGCAGACTATATAGTAAAACTGGAGTTCTGCTTAGCTATACCCTAACCAATCATTTTACTGAAATGTAACTAACCAATCCTAACATACTGTAACATGATTATCTAACCAATTATAGCCCACCACCTTAATTGGTTTACACCCAACAAATTAATTATACAGCAGACAGAAACAATCACAGTGCCAGACAGAGATTATACAGACAAGCAATAGGAAAGTGGGGACTACAGTGGTAGAACAACAAAGAAATGAAGATGTCACACCCCAGCTGTTGGTAAGTGAGTTGTTTCCAGACAGGATGCTATCAACAGGGGTGGCTCTAGGAATCCGGCTGCCCCAAGCAGGGCGGCATGCCACAGGGGGCGCGCTGCCGGTCTCCAGTCCCGCGGCTCCGGGGGACCTCTTGCAGACGTGCCTGCGGAGGGTCCGCTGGTCCCGCGGCTCTGGTGGAGCTTCCGCAGGCATGACTGCAGAAGGTCCACCAGAGCCGCCTGCTGCCCTGCCGGCAAAATGCCGCCCCAAGCGCGCGCTTGGCGCGCTGGGGTCTGGAGCCGGCCCTGGCTATCAAGGTAGAGGTTGTGGGTGCTTGTTGCTTAACTGTCTGGCCCCCGGGGCAGGATTTTGAGGTTCACCATTACTGTCTCAGAATGCCAGCACCATCTTTTGTTCACTTAAAACGTGAGCATGGAGATTCCAACACCACAGAACTCATGGAGCTCCAGGAAACGTGTAACTTTAGATCTGGGTGAGTGTGTCCAAAATTCAGCTGTGCTGTAGAAGGTCTCTAGGAGTTGAAAGAGATGTGCCATCTCGGCCTCCCTAAAGAGTTCATCAACTATTAATGAAAACTAGGGTTCATAAGTCACATTCTTTGTAGTATCAGGATGGTGGACTGGTCTAAAGTGCTAATTATAAGACTCTTTTTATCCAGTCCCTTGGGTGTTCTGGTCTCTGCATAGAGATGTGGTTTCACATCCCACTCCTGACATTACCATTAATTCTATCCGGAGAAAATGGCCTCACTTCAATCTCCTTTGGAACAATAGAACCCCATTTGCTTAGCTTTTCTATTCCAGTAGTTGTGAGAGAAGCTCCAGACCAGGGGGAAACAGGACCTGTTCTCTCGACCCATCAATTTTTTGTCTTCCTTCATTCCAAGCCATTTCCTCAGATACGTCCGTATTTCCCACACTTTTATGAAACTTTAGAGTCATCATTTAATTGCCACACAACTGTACTTATGAAGTGAAGTGAAACACAACATTTTTTGGATATTCCTGCAGAAGAGTTTTGCTTTCTGACCTGGAATTGAACAGGGGCTACCCGAGGGGGACAATGCTGCTCCCTTTTCTTGACTCATCCACAAAACATAAGTTCGTGGTGCCCTTTGTTTCCCTGTTCTTCAAACACCTGTCAGGGGTGGCCTAGGGAGACTTGGCCCTGACTCTTGGGGTCCCTCGCAACCCTACCTTTCTATACGATTCTGTTGTGTGGGTTTGTGCTGTGTCGTTGATCCACGCTGAGCTGTTTTGCACAGTGTCACTGTGCACTCTGATGCATTGTTTCGTGTTGTATTGTTTTTGCACCGCCTTGTGTTGCGTTGGTTTGAGCTGAGCTCTTTTGCAGTGTGTCATTTGCCCTATGGGGCGTTCATTTGCATGGTGCTGAACTGTTGGGCTTTGCACTCCTACGTGTTGTCACTTTGTGCTGTGGAATGTCAGTTCACGCTGAATGGTTAGATGTTAGATTGGGGTGTTTTCACTTTTGTTGTTGTTTATATTACATTGCGATGGCATCGAATTACAGAGCTGTACGGCTGCAAGGGCCCTGGAGAGGTCATGAAATCCAGCCCTCTCTGCTGAGGCAGGGCCAAGCAGAGACGATGCGTCAGGGCCATGTGAGGTCAAGTGCCCACAGCAGCCGGCCCAGGCAGGGAGCAGGAGGGAACCAGAGCCAGAGCAGGTTGTCTATAGGACAAAGTATATGTAGAGTATCCTTGACAGAGGTTTGTTCAACCTGTTCTTAAAAACCTCCGAGGACAGAGACTCCACAGACGCCCTTGGGAGCCTATTCCAGAGCTTAACTACACTCAGAGTTAGAAAGCTGTTCCCAACATCTAACGTGAATCTCCTTGGCTGCAGATTAAGCCCATTACTTCTTGTCCTACCGTCAGTGGACATGGAGAACAATTGATCATCATCCTATTTATAATGACCAAACTTTTCTTTCTGCAATCATCTGTTAAATGGTTATTATCCCCTCTTCTTGCCTGGGGTAGAATGGAAGAGGAGAAAATCCTCTCTTAACAGAGGATGCAAATGTCAATTTGGTCTCTCTTCATGTTTTACTGAAGCTCAGAGAGAGGAAGAAACATGACCTGCCAAAGAGCATAGAGAGTTTGTTTCATTTTGGTCTGTCACTATTAGCAGAAGAGTGACACCTAAGGGCTGTCGCTACCACCCACTGTGGGGCTTGGATTTATGATGGTGGGATTAAGAGCATCATGCTCTACCAACTGAGCTAGCTAGATTTAAAGTCAGTCAACTGGCCAGTCGCAGTGTAGGAGGAGCCTGAGGGTGTTTATTTGTGAGCTGAGGTTCCCTGTCTGACATTTGCCTTCTTTCCTGGTTCGTTATGTCTCCAGCTAGCAAACCGGAGCTGTCACAAGGCTGGTTAAATGCTGCTTTCTAGACCAGAGAGCTGGGGTTGATTTAGATGCTGTCGCCATCAGCTGGTCAGAGTAACCAGGGTGGGAGGGTGGAATTTAGGATTCTCCCACCAAGGGGAGGTGCTGTTGGACTCATCTAGTGGGGGAGAGTCTGAGTCTGAGTCCCCCACATACCACACACACATTTTCACAGGGAATCAGGTCCCCTGGGGAAAAAAATCAAAAGAAGCCTGGCCCAGGAGTGTCAGAGAAGGGAATCACTGTTTGCCTTAAGAGGTGGGTTCGGGAAACCTGCAGGTCCTTAGATCCCTCCAGTGTCTGATAGAACCATTTGTGGGGAAAGTCTGGGGAAGCCGAGGAGGACAAGGAGATGGGAAAAGGTCTGGCAGCTGTTGTGCATTCCCCATGGTCCCAGCAGAAGGTCCGGGGGGCTCAGCACTCAGAACGCAGAAGATGGCAAAGCTCAGAGCCCTGTTACACAGAGTCAGAATGTGATCATCTCACACCCAGGGGGAGCAACACCCTTCCCTTGGTTTCTGTGCCAGAGCGCCTATCAGCTCAGTGTCCTTCCCGCAAGAGTCGGCTGCTGAGAGGGTTGCGATGGGGTAAATGAAGGCAGAGGAGGATTGTTCCTGATGGATTTTTTTTGTATTGCTCTGTGACCCTGCTGGAGGAAGCATGATTTGAGTTTGTTTCAGTGACTTGGGTTGGTCTCAGGTTGTGACCCTGAGCACAGGGGTTCCTGCACTCTGCTCCCAGTCCCTCAGGGAATGGACAATGGAGCAGTTTCAGAAAGTGGCTAGAAAGTAGCTTAAGAAAGTGTAACATAAGTGAGAAGAAAAATCATATCGTGGGCTAGTGGTTAGGATTTGGTACTTTCACTGCCAAGGCCTGGGTTCAATTCCCAGTCAGAGAAAAGTGACGTTAGACTGAAAAAGCTTCAGTTATTCTTCACTTGCAATGTAAACAAATCCATGTTTTTTTCCTGATTCCCCCATCTTCCCAGTGTCTCCATGGCAGGGCTGGCTCCAGGCACCAGCGCAGCAAGCAGGTTCCTGGGGTGATCAGTGGAAACGGGAGGCACAAAGGCAGGTCTGGCCCTCTGAGTCCCTCTTGGAGGGAAGGACTTGCTGCCAAAAGCGGCAGAGGTAGAGCTACTGTTGATTGCAGCTTTTTTATTTTTTTTTCCACTTGGGGTGGCAAAAACACTGGAACTGGCCCTGCTCCATGAAAGACAATTTGTTAAATCCCAGATGAGTGCAGTTCTATCAGTTCTCAGCCTGAGTCCTTAGGTCTTAATCCTGAGGATATTGTCCCATCATGGGACCATTTCCCTCCTCTCTTTCCTAGGGAAGCACAATTTTCCTTGCACAGACACAGGAACAGCAAGATCTTTCTCTGTCCCTTGTGCAAAGCAGGGGGCCAAATTCCATGGAAACAATGGACAAGCCGGGGGCCCTGGGCACATCCAGCCCTGGCCGTGAGATGTTCCCTCCCCTCTTTCTTTATGCCCCTGTTGTTATTTCATGGATTGTCTGGGATGGGGGAAAAGCTGAGTTCACTCCAGGTGGAGGGGAAAAAGGACCCTGAAAATCTCAGGACCCAACCCCTGCTACCAGGATCACTGAGGTGCTGGGAATCTGCATGGGAAAGGGACTGTGTGAATTGTCAAGGTGGGGAATGAATAACAATCTACAACTAAATCCACCTCATTAACCACTGACACAGGTTACGTTTCCCTGCTGCCGATAGAAGGGAAACTGGGAGTGATTCTTTGCTGTTCAGCCATGGAACCAGTGACCCAATTGCACCGCAGTGAATGTGCTGGGGAAAGCTGGACTTCACAGGCAGGTGGAAAGAGCAGATCCTAGAAACACCTGGAGCTCCCCACACCACTGCTGCCACCAGGGTCAGGTGTTGAGCGCCTCACAGTGCCCCCCCCGACACATTACCTTCCAGCAGGGGGTGGCAGCACCCCCCACCCAATGCAGGGGAGAGGGCTGAGTGTATCTCTGCACCCTGAGTCCAGGGCACCCACTCTTTCTATAAGTCTATAATATATAACCAACTATTGTTGTATGTAAAGTAAATAAGGTTTTTTAAAATGTTTAAGAAGCTTAATTTAAAATTAAATTAAAATGCAGAGCCCCCAAGACTGGTGGCCAGGACCTGGGCAGTGTGAGTGCCACTGAAAATCAGCTCATGCGCCACCTTCGGCACACGTGCCATAGGTTGCCTACCCCTGGTGTAACCCGTAGCAAGCAAAAACTATCTGGGGATGTAGCTCAGTGGTAGAGTACATGCTTTGCATGTATGAGGTCCTGGGTTCAATCCCCAGCATCTCCAGGTTGATTTTTTCACCCTCCTGCTTTGCTCATGCCCAGAGGGGATGTGGCCCAGCAGTCTCCCTGCAAGAGTTTCAATCCTGCTCAGTGAGGGGCAAGTGCCAATTGCATGGAAGGTCGGGGGCGGTTTCTGCTCCTAAGTCACCTTGGTACATGTAAGATTCCCACCAGCTGTGCTGCTTGGGACAACGGTAGATGAGAAGGTTGAATCCTCCAGCACTGGAGGGAAAGGTCCCATCTGCACAGACTGAGAGGCAAGGAAACAGAGGGGCAGTCAGTGCTCAGAGAGGAGAGAGGTCGGTGACTTACACCCAGCAGGGGACACTGTCTTTTTGAGTATCACAGGGGCAGCTGTGTTAGTCAGGATCTGTAAAAAGTGACAGAGTCCTGTGGCACCTTATAGACTAACAGACGTACAGGAGCATAAGCTTTCGTGGGTGAATCCCCACTTCGTCAGATGAATGGAGTGGGAATTCTGTGCCTGGCTAGCCAACTACAAAAGCAGTTTCTCCTCCCTTGGTGTTCACACCTCTGCTGCTAGAAGAGGGTCTCATCCTCCCTGATTGAACTAACCTCCTTATCTCTAGACTGATTCTTGCCTGCATATTGATACCTACCCCTGGAAATTTCCATGACATTCATCTGATGAAGTGGGGATTCACCCACGAAAGCTTATGCTTCAATACGCCTGTTAGTCTGTAAGGTGCCACAGGACTCTCTGTCTTTTTGAGGCGAGTGCAGCTGGCTTCGGATGGTGCTGACGATGGATAGAAAAAAGGCTGGAGTCAATGACAGACGAGACCACAGAAGGGGAAGGGGAATGGCAGCCCCACAGAAGGTCCTGGGTGCTCAGATGCCCCAGTTATTGCACCCTGGCCTGTCACAGAGAGAGAAAAGACACCGAGGGACCCAGCCCCCCTACAGTGATCCCATGGACAAGAACCTGGCTGGGAGTGGGGTGAAGGTTCCCTCTGGGCAAAGGGGAGCTGAAATCCCCCAGTGTCCTGGAATTTAAGCAATGGAAGCTTCAAACCCTGCAGGGGTGGGGGCTGAGGTGCATCAGCAGAAGGTTGGGCTGGACAGGGGCGGCAGGTTTGTATAATTTTTGGTGGTGCCCAGAATGGGACCAAGTCCTGTCCCACCCCCACCCCAGCTTTAGGCCGATTCTCCCGATTCCCCTGAATCAGGCCCCACCCCTAAGAGGGCCCCGTGCCCAAGCCCTGGTACTGCGTACTGGCAAGAGCTGGTGCGCTGTACCAGGGTGGCCCGGCTTCCTCAGGGGGCAATTTAAAGGGCCTGGGGCTCCCAGCAGGGGCTGGGGTAGGGCTGTGGGGGGCTGGGTGCTATTTAAAAAGTCCAGGGTTCCCATTGTTTCTACTGCCCTGGCCATTTAAATAGCCCCCAGAGCCCCGCCGCTTCCCCAGGGCTCCCTCACCTATTTACAGGGCCGGGGCGGTGGAAGCAGGGGAGCCCCAGGCCATTTAAATAGCCCCCAAGCCCCGGGCTGCTGCTGCTACCCCGGTGCTGAGGGGGGAGGGGGCACTTACCATACAGGGTGGGCTGTACCCCCTGTACCTGCACCCCCTGCCTGCAGACAGCTCCTCACCCCCTGCCCTGCCCGCAGCCCCTCACCCCCTGCCCTGCCTGCACCTGCCCCTGCCTCAAGCCAGCCCCACACCCCCTGCCCACAGCCAGCCCATCTCCAGCCAGCCCCACACCCCCTGCCCTGCCTCCAGCCCCTCACCCCCTGCCCTGCCCGCAGCCAGCCCCTGTCTCCAGCCAGCCCCACACCCCCTGCCCGCAGCCAGCCCCTGCTGCACACCCTGCCTGCACCTGCCCCACACCCCCTGCAGCCAGCCCTGCACCCCGTGCCCTGTCTCCAGCCAACCCCTGTCGTACCCTCTGCGGCCCTGCCTGAAGCCAACCAGCTCCCCACACCCCCCTGCCTGCACCAGTCCTACACCACCGGCTCTGCACCTCCTGCCCTGTCTGCAGCCAGCCCCGCACCCCCTGCCCTGTCTCCAGCCAACCCCTGCTGCACCCCCCTGCCTGAAGCCAGCCCCACACAGCCCATCTCCATCCAGCCCCGCACCCCTTGCCCTGCCTGCAGCCAGACCCTACCTCCAGTCAGCCCCTGCCCTGCCTCCAGCCAGCCCCATGTCCACTGGTGCCTGCAGTTCCCAGGGCAGTAACCCTGCACACCTGCTTCAATGAGGGGGGCAGGGAGCAGCTGGGACCCACACATGTGCACACCCTAGGGTGACCAGACAGCAAGTGTGAAAAATCAGGATAGGGGTGGGGGGTAATAAGATCCTATATAAGAAAAAGACCCGAAAATTGGGACTGTCCCTATAAAATCAGGACATCTGGTCACCCTAGCACAGCCCCAGGGAGTGGCAGGGACCCACACATGTAAAACGGAATTCGTTTCTAGTTCAGGCCCATCTTTTTTAAAAAGAACTTTAGGTAGGGTTAACATACACCCGTATTTTCCTGGACATGTCAGGCTTTTTGGTTCTTAAATCACTGTCTGGGAGGAATTTTTAAAATTTAAAAATTTAAAAATTCCTCCTGGGAAAATATGGACGCATGGTAACGCTATTAGTACAAAAAATACATACTGTGGCACATCCCTTAAATCAGAACTTTTTATAGGGAACCAGTTCCTAAGGAATGAAAGTTTTTTTATATATACATATATATATCTATATTTTAAGTTATCCCTGCCGGGGCCCGGCTGAAAATGACTGCCCAGAGTTCGAGAACTGTCCCTGTTCTCATTGGACAGATGGGGAGAAGCCTGAAGTACAAAGAAGGGACGTGACCTTCCCAAGGGCCTACACAGCAAGGTGGTGGCAGAGCCAGAAAGAGAAGCCAACAGTCCTGACTCCTGTTCTAATGGACAAAAAAAACCCAGAGAAAGGGATAGAGCCCAGGAATTGAGATGGTGGGGAAATTTCATTGAAACCATTTCTGTCAGAAAATCCCCTTCAGACTAAACCAGTTTGTTTCTCGAAATCAAAACAAGTGAGATGAAAGTTCTTTGCAAAAATATTTTGTTGCAAAACAAAAGCATCTCCTGTTTGATCACAGTGTGTTAAATTGTCTCGTCGCACACAAAAAGGAGACACTTAGATCTCAAACATTAGATAAGATGCTTCAGTCTGAGCTAAGTAATTGCTGCTCTTAACAATTTCAAAATAAAAAAATACAAATCAAATAGACTATTTCAGATATTCTATTATGTCATAATCTGCTCTGAGTAAATGTGATAGGACACCGCATATTATGCACTACTCCTAGTGACACTCTCCAATGGATCCCCAGCCACCATGAGGTAGGTAGGAGCGGATCATTATTATCCCTACTTGAAAGAGGAAGACGCTAAGGCTGAGAAAGGAGAATTGACTTGTTTTAGGTCACACAGCCAGTCACTGGCAGATTTGGGAATAGGACCCAAGAGCCCTGATTTTCAAACTAACCATTGGATCTTGAATTTCAGACACTGAATGACCTGAGTAAAGTGCTCTCAGATGAGCTCCAGACCAACAACAGTGCACAGTAATTATTCAGCAAGTATTTGAGGAGAACTGCAATGTTAGAGAGAATCATGAACTGCTCAGAGACAATTAATGCAGAGGAGCAGCAAAATTCATCAAACATATGACTGGTTATGACTTATTTCCTTGGGCTTAAAAGAGAACAACAAGGACCTGAGTCTCCTCCCTGTCAATAACCCCCTGCTCAGCCAATCGGTAGAGACTGAGGACGGGAGGCTGAGGGTTCTCACCAGAGAGCCCAAAGAATGGCCCAGGTCACCGGTGGGGATCACTGCCTGAGCACTATTTCAGACCCACATTTTCGGGTGGACCTCCCACAGTGGGAGCTGCAGAGCACTCCCCTGAGACACACACACTCACACCCCGCTCCTGCTGTTGGGAGGGGAACAGGAGAAAGGGCAAGAGACAAAGAGAAAGGAGGGAGGGATGGATGGAGGAAAAGGTGAAACCAAAAGGACAAACCCTAATGACCCCAGTGATTCTAAGGGACAAAATCCCAGGTGCGGAATAAAATTCTGCCTCCTTAAGCTCGTGTTTTCCATGCCTAGAATTCATCGGTCACCAGATGGATCAGACTGAACAGGTTTCAAACCTCGAGGAGGCTCTTACCTTCTAAACAGGGACGGCTGTTTTCTAGTAAAATCAGGCAAAGGGAAGGAGAAAACTCGAAAGAGGTTCCTCCTGGAGCTCACGTCCGTGAACCCGAATACTCTCTCAGTCCTCAAAGAGAGACCTGGAGAAGGAGACTTGCTGAAGCAAAGCCACAGGGGTCTCTGAGGTTTCCCTGGCCCCTCGCCCCTGTCCTGCCTGCCTGATGTCAGCATCTCTCTGTGAGGTCACCACCTCCCCACCACCTTTGACCAATAGTCTGAGGTCCTGCAAAAAGCCTTTGTGATGTCACTGCCACACCCCTCCCTTGCTGTGCCAATGTCCTGCCCCTGCCCAGGCACTTTGGAGGTTTGAGCTACTCCCTGTGGAACACCCCACTCAAGGAGCGTTCGTTCTAGGAAGCAAGCCGGCTAGACAGGAAAACATCAGACGCTGCTCCCAATGCTACACTCAGTTTTTCAGAAATTAGTCGACTTTATGGCCAGAAGAGACCATTAGAGCATCTAATCTGACCCCCTGCATATCACAGGCCTCCTGTATGACACAAGAGCTACTTTTGGGGCAAACACATTCCAGAAAGGCATCTAGTCTCCATTAGATGATATCAGGAGATGGTGAATCCACCACTTTCCTTGGTAGCTTGTTCCTGTGGTGAATCATCCTCGCTGTTGAATATTTGTGCCTTAGTTGTAATATGAATTTGTCTCTTTTCACCTTCCAGCCATTGGGTCTTGTTATGCCTTTCTCTCCTCGATTAAAAAGCCCTTTAATACCCAATCTTTTGTCTCCATTAAGGCCCTTCAACACTTCAGTGAAGTCACCTTTCAATCTTCTTTTGATAAGTGAAACAGGTTGAGCTCGTTCAATAGCTCACTAGAAGGCATTTTTCTCCAGCCCTCAGAACACTCCATGGCTCTTTGGTCATCAGACTCCTGAACTGCAGCTGGATGTGGTTCTTGTTCTCCTGCACAGCATAGCCCCTGGAGAAGAGGGATCTGCAAATGTGCATTCGTATGATACCTTTGTTTAACTGATGAAAACATAAACTAGACACTTAGAGGACTGGAACTGATTTCAGCTGATGGACAGCTTTGCTAGGGTTTTATGCATTTGGACAGTGAAATGTTGAGTGTTTACATTGATATCAAGCACTCCTGTATAGAGGAGCCCCTGAACATAATGGAGAATGGAAATGAAAATGTTTTCCTTTTTTTAAAAAAAAGAAAGAGGGTTATAAGAGAACACTGGGGTTTGAACTGAGGATGACTTGAGCTGCAGTCAAGCACTCTACCATTGAGCAATATCTCCATGCCACTAAGACTTGATGGGGCCTGGGGCTGAAACCAAAACTCTGAGCCCCACCTCCCAGGGCTGAATCCCTCAAGCTCTGGTTTTGCCCTCTCCCCACTGGGGCAGGGCTCAGGCATTGTCTCCCCTGCCTCTGCTCCGTGTGGAGGGGCTTGGTCCCTCTTTCCAGGGCCACGTAGTAAGTTTTTTTTTTTTTGCAAAAAGGGGTTGTAGTGAAAGGAAGTTTGAGAAACCCTGGCATAGAGCCTCTGAATATGTCTAGACTTGGCTCCCTGGGGCAGATCAGGCACTGAAAGTACAGCCATGGAAACACCACACCCCAGCCTTGTCTAGCAGGCAAGAATCAAACCTCCACAGACAAGTACCTGTTGCTTGTTAACCCATCTCCCTAAGCCCTCAGCCACCACCACTTAATGAAGGGGCTTTTCTACACTATGGTTCTGGTCTCACTGAAGGGTCATTTCCAATTGTTTGCTCAGACCAGCATTAGGGGAAATGGTGCCCTGGGCAAAGCTTGTACTTTGGCACTTCCCCATTGCCCCTGGACGATCCCCACTCCCCCTTTACCGCTAGCTCCTGCACTCCCAGCCCTTGCACCTCCTTCACCCCTAACTCCTGCCCCCTCCTGTGCCCCCTTTGCCCTTAACTCCCTGGGCCACCAGCCATTGCCCCTCTCCTGCAGCCCCTTCACATGGCTCCAGTGCTGGGGGCCCCGCACTTGTTCTCCCTTTCCCTGGGCTTTGGCATCACTAGCCCCTGCTTAGCGAGTAGGGTTCAGTGGTCCCCAAAATGTGGGGCGTGACTCCTAGGGGGACACAGAGGAACATTCATGGAGTCAATGAAATCAATTGAGCTTCTTCAGTCTCTCGCTGGAGACATTTCCCTTGTTTTTAAAGGCAAAAATCCTGATCTTTCCAATGGGAGCTGCTGCTTCAATGTTCAGTTTGGGGAGGGATTTGGCTGCACTCAGAGATCTGCCCGCGGGTTACAATCTGCGATCCGAAGGGTCGAACGCAAACAGCGTTTAGATGGGACCCTTAGTGCCGCCCCCGTGTGGCCAAAGAGTAGAACTGACCAGCAGAGTTTACAGCTGGAGCCTGGGACGCTCCTGAACAAACTGGGCACGAAGCCTCTCGCGTGGGACCCTCGCTGTGCAGCAGGAGGCGGAGGGAAGCTGATTGTCAGGGCTCAGGGCTGCTCCCTGCCATGCTGAGCCGGTGTCTGTGCTAAGCTCGGCATCAATCAGGTGATTCTGGGAAGTTCGGGGTCCCCGGGCTCCCACAGGAGGGTGAAGCAGGTCACCCCTGGAGCAGGTTAAAGCTGCAGGGTGACAGTGGGGTTGCTGCCCCTGGGAGCAGCTGCTGTAGCACCGCCTGGGCAGGACAGGGAGAGCCAGTTATACCCGCCCCCCCAGCCTGTATCGGGGGATGGGAGCACTCACACCCTGGGGACCCACCCACCAGAGATCTCCTGGGGGGACAGTGGCACCCACCCACCCAGGATCTTGTAGGGGGGGACAAGGGTATCCACACTCTGGGATCCTCTGTAGAGGGACGGACACCCACACACCCAGGATTCTGTATGGGGGGCAGAGGTACCCGGACACCTGGGCGGGGGAAGGGGGCACAGAAACATCCGGGATCTTACCTGGCAGGACAGCGGCGCCTGCAGCTCGACATGAGACGGGGGCGGGGGAAGCAGGAGCATTTCCCAGTTCCAGGCTGTCCCCGTCTGGCCAAGGCACAGAGCTCACAAGCAGAGTTTAAAGCTCCAGCTGCCAGGCAACAAAACAAGCCGGGCCCTGTGGCTGGTGCCTGTGATCCCAGCGCCTGGGGAGGCTGAAGCCAGCGGGTCGCTTGAGCTCAGGAGTTCTGGGCTGCAGGGCGCTGTGCCGATCGGGTGTCTGCACTAAGTTCAGCATCAATATGGTGATCCTGGGGAAGCTTGGGGTCCCCAGGTTGTCTAAAGAGGGATGAACCAGCCCAGGTCAGAAATGGAGCAGGTCAAAGCTCCTATGCTGATCATAAGTGGGATCTCACCTGTGAATAGCCCCTGCAGCATAGCCTGGGCAAGACAGTGAGACATGGTCTCTTTTTCGCCACCCCGCAGAGCCTGGATGGGGGGATGGGAGCACCCACACGCTGGGGATTCTGACTTGGGGGGAGGGACACCCCCCTGCCACACGGATCTTGAAAAGGGGAACAGCGACACCCACACACCACAGAGCCTGGATGGGGGCAGGGGAACCACACAGGGGAACTAGTTCATGGGGTGGGGGAAACACCCATATGCTCCATTGCACCATTCTTAATGAGAAGAATGGGGGCATCAGCACAACACGGATCCTTAACGGGCCGGGGGACACCCACACACTCCACTATTAACCAGGAGGGACAGGGGTACCAGACACCCCCAGTAGCGTGGAGAACACCCACATCCACCAGATCCCTCATGGGTAAGACAGAGGGGATTGTAATGGGGCCCAGCGCACCCACGCACCAGGGATTGTTAAAGGTTGAATGGACAGGGACACCCACGCACACTGAGATCATGGCCTTGGAGGAACGTAAACCCTCCACAGAAGGATCTGGTCTGTTCCATGATGGCTGCCCAGCCTGGGTGAGTCAAAGTCTCTTTTTATACAGGCACGTCCCAGAGATCCTGACTAGGGGAGAGAGACACCCACCCCCCAGAGATCCTTAATGGTCTAGGGTGCACCCACACACCAGGGATTCTTATGGGTGGGAGGAATGGAGACAGCCAGACACACTGAGATCACTTCCTCCCAGGAGCCTGGGCCAGACAGGGAGACACAGTCCCCCTTTACATATCTGCCAGACAACCTTCCTCCCACCCCCTCCACACAATGTTCTTATTTGGAGGTGAAGCCAGGCAAATCACATGGAGGATTCTTATCTGGGGAACTGGGGGGACCCACTTACCACCAGAGATTCTTAAGGGCAGGAGGAACAGGGACTCCCACCTCTGTAGCATGGGGGTGGGTCGCCTGCTGGGATCATCTGGGCATATTTCACCTCGTCAATTCCCTGCCATTGCCTTGGGGGCCCCTTGTTCGCTGCCTCTGGCACCCAGTTTAGCCTCCGTCCTCAGGGCTGAAACGCTTTGATCTATCTAAGGTCTGTGGGATCAATATGTGTCATGGTGTAATTCTGTGTTATTCGGGGGTCAGACTAGCTGAGCTAATGGCCCCTTCTGCCCTTAAACGCCATGAAAACATTTCCCTGGTTTCTCCTTGTGCCTGACAGACACCACGGTGAGGGACCCAAGAGAAGATCCTGGACACAGCGCTCTGGCTCTTACTTTACTTGGGGACGTCAGCGCTTTCCTAGCAAAGCTGCTGCTAAAGCGCTGGATTTGGGGAACGGTTCGGCTCCGATTCAGAGATCTGCCTGCGGGGTGTGAACCTGCCACGAGGAGCGGGAAATGCAACCAGCAACGGGAGGCGTTGGCTGAGCTCCAGGCTGCCCCCGTGTGGCCAAAGCTTAGAACTGAGCAGCGGAGTTTGAAGCTGGTGCTGGGAGGGACCTGAACACGCGGGGCATGAAGGCTCCTGCGTGTAACGCTTGTTGGGTGGGCAGCTGAGCGTAGCTGATTGCTGGAGTTCAGGGCTGCACCCCGGGGTGCTGAGCAGGTGTCTGTGCTCAGGTTGGCCTCGCTATGCTGGTTTCTGGGAAGTTTGGGGTCGCCAGTTCCCCCTAAATAGAGGGGAGCCAGCCCAGAAAAGGAGGCTTTCAAAACTCTGGTACCAATTGGCAGTGGGACTGCCCCTGTGAAGAGCCGCTGCAGCCCCGCCAGAGAGAGCCGGTCTCTCTTTATGCAGCCCCCCTCCCCCATTCCTCAGGACGGGGCACAGATCTTGTGCTCAAAGATCTGTGCCCCGTGTTTTCACCTACATGTGAAGCGCACAGGGCAAATAACCCTCAGCACATCAGCTCAGTTCCAGGCTCCACTTCCACTGGCTCAGGCAAGATGGTGCAGAGGAGCCCCTGGGTGGCTGTGGGCCTGGGGAGGATGGCTTTTGATTTTTTGGCCTGACCGCTACGGGCAGCAAGGCCAAAAGTCAGATGGCCGGCTCTCCCGTCCACCACGCTCATCAGGAGCCCTTAGTCGACAGGCTCGGAGAATGCGGGCATCGCCCCCCACTACCTCTCGCATGCAAAGCGAGCGCTCTGCCTCTTGAGCTAATTCCCCGCAGCTGGCCTGACTCTCAGGCACCGGGCAAAAAAAGGCAAGGGCTCTGTGGCCTTAAGCAGAACACTGCCAGAAATGGGGGTGGGGTGGTTGGGCGCTACCCAGAGCTGGGGAAGGGGGTCCGAGTCCCAGCCACGCTCCTCGGCACAAACACCAACGCTCCCTCCCTGGAGTGTGTCTGGGCTGAGAGTTAGCCCCTGAAACAAGCACCAAACTTCAGAAGACAACACAGGGATAGATCACTTGACGATTGCCTGCTCTGGCCATTGCCTCTGAAGCGCCTGGCATCAGTTACTGTCAGAAGACGGGATAGTGGCCTAGATGGACCATCGGTCTCACCCAGGAGGGCCGTTCTTATCTTCACCACTTTCCTCTA
Organism: Mauremys mutica; assembly: GCF_020497125.1. Classification (NCBI taxonomy): domain Eukaryota; kingdom Metazoa; phylum Chordata; order Testudines; family Geoemydidae; genus Mauremys; species Mauremys mutica. The sequence goes on along the minus strand of NW_025423320.1, from coordinate 230,356 downwards.
ACCCAAGCAAAGCCAGAAGCAGGCCCAGCTCAGCAACTCTAGCAGGCTCCCTGGCCCCTGGCCCAGCATACAGCAAAACGACCCTGCCTCCGCCAGGATAGACAGCCACCGACTCCCTCTTCCAGACCAACGCAGCCCTTCCCCGCTTTGGCTGTCTCCAAGCTGTCTGCGTGCTCTGCTCTGCTCTGCTCCACGGCTGCCATGCTGCATGAGATCAGGAGGCTGCGAGGTCTCACGGTCTCAGCTGAGCTGGTATCGCGTGCCACCCCGCCCATCTCCTCATTCCCTTCATGGACCCCTGGGATGTGAGTAATTCTGTATTTGAGTGGCTCTCCCTCCCGGCCATTGAGCTTGGCGTAGACTAGCAGGGAGGGAGGAGGAAAGGGATTGTGCTCCAGTGAGAGCTCAGAAAGAAAGGTGCAGGTCCCCCACTAGAGCCCAGCAGAGCACAACAGAGCAGAGCAGGCTGGAGAATGTGTGTATGGGTCTGACTACTTCTCCCATGCTCTTCCATTTGAGCTAACTTCCCCCAGCTGTCTCCAGCCTCCCAGTCAGCGCAAGGGGGAGAAGGGCCGGGGAGGAAGAGCTTTGTGCTCTGCAAGGGCTGGCTTTTTGGGAGGCCAAGCGGGGAGAGGGATGGAGGCCACTGGAGGAGCTGAACCGGCTGACTGTCCATGGCTTCTAAAAGAACGTCCCGCGGCTGCCTTGCCGCTGGAGAATGCGGGCATTGATCCCGCTGCCTCTCGCATGCGAAGCGAGCGCTCTACCACTTGAGCTAATTCCCCTACGCTGGCAGGTGGCATCTCGATCCATCCATTCGATAACGGAGGCCACATCGTTCCCCGCGCCAGCCCGTGACTCCTTCCAAAAGGGTCAGGCAAGGTCTAGTTTCCTATAGGCTGGCTAGCTCAGTTGGTTAGAGCGCGGTGCTAATAACGCCAAGGTCGTGGGTTCAAGCCCCATGCTGGCCACTCTGGGTGTAGGAGGGGGAAGGTGGTCTCTGCTCTTTTGGCTGACTGCTAGGGGTGGCAGAGGCCAAAACCAGGTGGGCCGGGAGCAGGCAAGAGCCCTGCTGGATGCAGGTGCCGGGCAGAATGAGGCTCCTGGGCTCCTCGCTCCACCTGCTGCCTGAAAGGAACTTGGAGACGGGTGAGCCTGGCCGGCTGCCTTCCAGGGTCATAGGAGGCCAGGCTTGAGCTGCCCGCCCGTGAAGCCAAAATCACAGGCCTGCTGGCTCGCCCCCATTGTCCACAGAGGGTTGACCTGATGGCCCGAATTCTTGCCGGCCGCCAGCTCCACCCAAATGGACCCGACGCCAGATCATGCTCCCCAGCCCAAGCCACAGAGGAAGGCTTAATCCTCGGCACCCCAACCTAGGGGAGAGGCTTCACACTCCGCCGGCGCAGGGTGACCTTTGGGACTTCCCTGGACACCATCCTCCCACCGCCCACAGCCAGACCCCCCAAGCCCACCCCTCCGACAGGAAGGAGCAAGAGGACCACTCCGCCCAGGGGCACCACCACTCGAAGTCAGCTTCACTTGCTTTCTCTTCTAATCCTTTCCTCCCAAGTTATGCGCGTCTCACGGGAGCCGGCCCTGGGAAGACGCAGACACCGCACTCTGACTGGGGGAAGCCAAACGCCCACACCGAGAGTTTAGCACGGGCTCATGAGGCACTGGAGGAACCCCATGCAGACGCACTGACGGAGCTAAGCTTTACGGCCAAGGGCCCTACCTGTGCAGAAAGCCAACTTGCTTGTGAAAAAGACTCCTCTTTCGGCTCCCCTTCCAAACTTCCAAATGCCTCCCAATGGGAAAACACACCCACTGAAACACCCAAACGGTCCTAACGCTGGAGCCAGGCGAAAAAGAAAAGCAAGGAAAAGATTTCTAAATGGCCACCCTGCCAGAGTCATACAGCTCCACAAGTGAAACCCATGGGAGGGACATTACACAGAAAAGGGGAATGGAAAGCTGCCCAAATTGAGATGCTGTGGAAAGCTACAGCCCCATCGCTACTCCTACTCTGCACACTTCTTGCAACAGCTGATGAACGGCCAGGTGCTTTTCGCATCCAAGCCCACACCAGGGGAAGACCTTGAGAAGCTTCCCGTGGCTTGCCTGGTTTAGCTGGTCAGAGAGCGGCACTCGTGGATGCCAGGGGCACCAACTTATATGGGCTCCTGGGGCTAAAGCCCCAGGAATATTCACAGTCAGGGGCTCTGCTCCACCAATATTTGGAGCTAGGTTTCTCCCCTGCTTGGAGCGCCCCGCCCTGCCCCCGCCTCTCATGCCCCCTGCCACCGCCAGGGCTGGAGCTTCCCCCCCGCTCCCCACCCTGGAGCTTCCCTGCCTGAACGTAAAGAGCGCGCAGCGCGCATCTCTCTCCCTTGCTGCTGCTGCCGCCGCCGCCTAAGGGCTACAGCATAACAGCAGTGCAAGCTGCTGGTGCTGTAGCACCTCAGGAGGGGGAGGGGGCCGTGCCGTGCTTGGCAGCCCTCCCCTCCCCTGCCCCTACCTGGAGGAGACGCGAAGGGACTTCCGGCCAGGAGACGGACATCACTCACCTTAGCAGCTGCTGGGGCTTCCGTGAGTGTTTGACCCTATGATTCCCCCCAGCCCCAGCCCCCGCCCCCACTCCTGCCCAACGCTGGGGAAGGGGGGGCAGCCCCATCCCCTCCCACCGTCCCCCAGGGAAGCTGTGGTGAGGGGCAGCAGGCTGCAGCAGGGGTCAGGGAGGCAGGAAGCCACATGTGAAGGCAGTGCCCCTCCCCACCACAGGGCAGATGCGGGAGGGGGTTCATAGGCCTACCTGAGCAGCTGGGGCTTGGGTGTATTTTGTGCCAACTTGCCCTCCCTGTCCCCCCCCCCAGCCACCACCCTGCAGCCCCCCCACTCCTGCCCCACGCTGGGGACGGGAAAGCCCCATCCCCTACCCCCAGTGAGGCACAGCAGGCTGCACTGGGGAGGCAGGAAGCCACATGTGAAGGCAATGCCCCCTCCCCCAGCACCCACCAACCCACCTGCCACAGGAGGGATGGGAGAGGGAGGCTTCCTAGACCTGAGCAGCTGGGGCTTGGGTGAATTTTATGACACCCTGCTCCCCTGCCCCATAGCCAGCCACCACCCTGCCTACCCCACTTCTGCCCCATGCTGGGCAAGGGGCAGCCCCATCCCCCATCCACAGTGAAGTTATGGTGAGGGGCAGCAACATGGAAGGCCACCTGTGATGGCAACCCCCACCCCCACCCAGTACCCATCATAGGGGAGGTGAGTGAGCTTTCTGGACCTGAAAGGGGCCCTAGGAGCATGTTCAGTGACTGTGGGGCAGATTGAGTGTGCTGTGGGGGGCAGGGGGGGAGAGGAGGGGTCCCTCCCCTGGAGCTTGCTGCTGCCAGTGGTGGTGATGGGGAGTCCTCTCTGGCCCTAGCCCTGGGGCAGCCTGTCTGCACCCCAAGTTCCTCATCCTCAGCCCTGCCCCACCCCAAAGCCTGCACCCCCAGCACCGAGCATGCTCCTGCACTGTGAACCCCTCATCCCCAGCCCCACCCCAGAACCCTCACCTGAGGGGAAAAACATGCAACTTAAATTTGGTGGTCAGTTTGGAGTATCATTGTATTTAGCACAATATTTGATTATTTTACACCCTTCAAAGTATGTAACTGGTCGTATGCAGGTGTTACGGAGTGGGAATGTTCTTAATGTTTTCTCTGAATACTGTGTGGGTGCCTCAGTTTCCCCAATGCATTTCTCAAGGCTCTAGATGGTGGGATAAGGGGGTGTGATTGTTGTAGAGCCCTAGAGGGACAGTGTGATGCTGTCTGCACAGAGAATGGCTGCAACCCTGCCTCCAGGCAACTGATGGCCTGGGCCCCTCCCCTGCAAAGGTGCCAACTGAAGGTGTTGGAGACAAAGAGATCAGGTGACCTCCTGGCCCGGGAAAGGGACTGAGCAGAGAGGAGTGGGGGCTGGAGGGGCTTTGGGAGTCTGGAGCTGGCTGGGGACCAGGCGTGAAGTGCAGACGTGAGGGTCTGGCTCACTGCCCCCAGAATGGACCCGGCCGAGGGGTCCGGTTCACTGTACCTACAAGCTCTGTTTTAGACCCTGTTCCTGTCATCGAATAAACCTCTGTGTTACTGGCTGGCTGAGAGTCGCGTCTGACTGCGAAGTGGGGGGGCAGGACCCTCTGGCTTTCCCAGGACCCCGCTGGGGCGGGCTCGCTGTGGGAAGCGCACGGAGGGGCAGAGGATGCTGAATGCTCCAAGGAGAGACCCAGGAGGTGAAGCCGTGGGAGCTTCTTGCCCTGCAGACAGTCTGCTCCAAGGGAGAGGAGGCTCCCCAAAGTCCTGATTGGCTTTGTGGGGAGCAGTTCCAGAGCATCGCCCAGGGACTCCGTGACACCCAATACCCACCACAGGGGAGGCGAGTTGGCTTTCTGGACCTGAGAGAGTCCCTAGGAGCATGTGCAGTGACTGTGGTGCAGAGTGAGTGTGCTGCGGGGGGTGGGGAGGATGGGTCCCTCCCCTGGAGCTTGCGGCTGCCAGTAACGGCAACGGGGAGTCCTCTCTGGCCCTAGCCCTGGGGCAGCCTGTCTGCATCCCAAGTTCCTTATCCCCAGCTCTGCACCCCCAGCACCCCAACCCTGAGCACCCTCCTGCACTGTGAACCCCACATCCCCAGCCCCACCCCAGAGCCCTCACCTGAGGGGAAAAACGTGCAACTTAAATTTGGTGGTCAGTTTGGAGTATCATTTTGTTTAGCAAAATACTTGACTATTTTACACCCATTTAAAGTGTATAACTAGTCGTATACAGGTGTTACAAAGTGGGGCTGTTCTTAATGTTTTCTCTGAATACTGTGTGGTTGCCTCAGTTTCCCCTGTGCATTTCTCAAGGATCTAGATGGTGGGAAAGGGGGTGTGATTGTTGTAGAGCCCTAGAGGGCCAGTGTGATGCCATCTGCACAGAGAATGGCCGCAACCTTGTCTCCTGGTGGCCTGGGATGCTCTCCTGCAAGGTGCCAACTGAAGGTGTTGGAGAACAGAGAGATCGGGTGGCCTCCTAATGCCTGGAAAAGAGACAAAAGCCAGAGGAGGGAGTGTCAGTGCCTGTGCGGACTTCCGGGAAGCGCATGGTGTGGAAGGGGATGCTGGGATGCTTTGGAACTACTCCATACAAAGCCAGTCAGGACTCTGGGGGAGCCTCCTCTCTCTGAGCAGACCGTCTCCAGGGCAAGAAGCTCACACCTTCCTGGGTCTGACCTCGGAGCATTCAGCCCTTCCACACTGTGTGCCTTACGCAGCGAGTCTGCACAGGCAGGTCCTGGGGGCAACCAGAGGTCCCTGCACCCCAACTCTGCAGTCAGATGTGACTCTCAGCCAGCTGGTAAAACAGAAGGTTTATTAGACAACAGGATCACAGTCTAAAACAGAGCTTGTAGGTACAGAAAACAGGACCCCTCAGTCAGGTCCATCTTGAGGGGTGCCCAGAACTTGGGTCTGGGCTTCTCCCGATTTCCCCAGCCAGCTCCATAGAATCATAGAATTCAAGATCAGAAGGGACCATTATAATCATCTAGTCTGACCTCCTGCAAGATGCAGGCCACATAAGCCGATCCACCCACTCCTGAACTAATTCACTCCCTTGACTCTGCTGTTGAATGCTTCAAATCGTGATTTAGAGACTTCAAGTAGCAGATAATCCACCAGCAAGCGACCCCTGCCCCATGCTTCGGAGGAAGGCGAAAAACCTCCAGGGCCACTGCCAATCTACCCTGGAGGAAAATTCCTTCCCGACCCCAAATATGGCGATCAGCTGAACCCCGAGCATGCGGGCAAGACTCTCCAGCCAGACCCTCTGGAAAGGGCTAACAATATCCCAACATTCACCCTTTGTAGTAATTACCAGTGGCACGGTATTGACCTATTGACTAAACCCGTTATCCTATCGTACCATCCCCTCCATAAACTTATCCAGCTTAATCTTAAAGTCATGGAGGTCCTTTGCCCCCACTATTTCCCTCGGTAGGCTGTTCCAGAATTGCACTCCTCTGATGGTTAGAAACCTTCGTCTAATTTCAAGCCTAAATTTCCTAACTGATAATTTATATCAGTTTGTCCTTGTGTTCACATTAGCACTGAGCTGAAATAATTCCTCCAAACTGACACTCCCTCATCTGGCCTTTGTGTCTCTTCCGGACAAGAAGGCCACCTGATCTCTTTGTCCCCAACACCGTCAGTTGGCACTTTGCAGGGGAAACTGAGGCACCCACACAGTATTCAGAGAAAACATTAAGAACATTCCCACTTTGTCACAACAGGTGCAACAAAATTTAATACCGTATATTGAAGCAGGCAAGTGCTGCTTCTGACTTTCCACTTTTAATTGACCCTTGTAATCTTGTGGTGCTGACGCATTGTAGCTTCATTTTATATCCGCTTACAGGGTGGAGGACCTGCGGGGGGGGGGGAGGACCACCATTTTGGGCCTCACCAAAAATTATACGAACCTGCCGCCTATGCTACCCACAGCCCCCTGCCAGTCCAGCCCTACCCACCCCCAGGTTTGATGGTGCCCCTCACTCTGGACCCGCAGCCCCTGCCAGCCCAGCCCTGCCCCCCACAGCTCTGCCGCTGCCCCTCACTCCTGACCCACAGCCCCTGCCAGCCCAGCCCTGCCCCCCACAGCTCTGCCGGTGCCCCTCACTCCTGACCCACAGCCCCTGCCAGCCCAGCCCTGCCCCCCACAGCTCTGCCGGTGCCCCTCACTCCTGACCTGCAGCCCCTGCCAGCCCAGCCCTGCCCCCCAAGCTATGTTCAAGAATCTGAGAAAAGGTGCAAATCTGAGATTTTGTTAGCATTTTATAATTAGAGAGACGGGAAAATCTCAGGGCATATTCAATTAGAAATAGACAACTAGAGAGAAGTGGGACAAACGTTTAGGGTATTTTATATCAACCTTTGAGATTTGCAGAGAATACCTTCTGGCAAACAGAGGCTACAGGCACCATCCCTGCCCACCCTGGCTAATAGCCATTGATGGACCTGTCCTCTATTAATTTATCTAGTTCTTTTTTTGAACCCAGTTATAGTCTTGGCCTTCACAACATCCTCTGGCAAGGAGTTCCACAGGTTAACAATGCAACTGCCCTGAGTTTACCCCCCCCCCCGGGTTGTATATGGAAAAGAGGATGAGGATGAGGAGAGCCATGATGTGTCTGTCACTGGCTGGTGCCTCAGTTTCCTCTAGGCAGCAGTGCTGCAGGCTCCTTTGGTCAGTGCCCATGCAGCTGTGTCGGGGGAAGGGGGAGTAGAGGCTCATGCTCCCCAGCCCCACACCCCTCCCCCAGCAGCTGGGGAATCCAGGCCAAATGTAACCCTGGTAGCTAGGCAGGGATTAGCCTAGGCCGGGGTAGGGCTGGGGAGGAATTGCGGGGGAGACAGATGCGCCTGCTGTGAGGGGAGATCCTCCCATTCCCTGCCAACCCCCCTCACTCCTTGCAGCACGGCGCCCCCTAGCACTTCTTTCTCTGTCGTGGGGGTGTCTGCTGCCTGCTTCTCTCTTAGCATCATCTCTCCCCACCCTGGGGCACTGGTGTCACCCATCCTGTGCAAACAGGCAGGCCCTGGTGTGCCCCATGGCACTGCCCTGCAATTGGGGGGGGGCAGCTGTTGGATGGAGCCATATTGAAATATGGGGGTGGGCAAGGCTGGGGATCAGGACTCCTGGGTTCTCCCCCCAACTCTGGGAGGAGAGTGGAGGTTAGGGAGTAGAGTGGGGGAGGGGCAGGGCTGGGATCCAGGGCTTCTGGTTTTCTCCACCTCCTGCAGCTGCCTTGGTCCTTTCAGTGCGTTTCCTGTTCCAAATTCATTTGCTGACTTGTGCAACCCACCCCAGAGGTGGCTGCATCTCAGTGTTGGGTGAGGCACCCTTGGCTGCATCACCTCCAGAGCACGGAGCAGCATCCACTCATGCAGCCAGGCAATGAGCATTTCCCACAGCCTGGAGCCGAGGGGGAGGCGGCAGCTGCTGTTCCAGCTCCTCGGGGACAGGCCCTGTCAGCCAACAGCCACTTCTTACTCCCCACAGCTAAGGGCGTCGGGTTTCTCCAGTGGGGGTGTGGAGCAGCCGTTCGTTTTCCTGTTCGCACTCCTCTGCGGTGTGAAAATCAGGGAGGGGAGGCAGAAGCCCCATTTCCCTCCCGAACTGACGCCCAGTGGGGGAAGCCAGGACAACAGGGTGGGGCGGCAGGTGGTGGCCAGACTCTCACCGCCAGGGTCTAGTCTAGCTCAGGGTCCAGCTCAACCTCCTCCCCGCGCCACTGGCCCCCAGTCCCCTTCCACCGCCAGGTCAACCCGGGCACTAGGGCAGGAACGGGGTGAGGCAGCTAGTCAAGCTGAGCAAGGCAGGCAAAAGCGAGTCTTGTCTTCATGGGCCGCTCCCAATGACGTCCTTTTTGTGTGCAACTGCTGCAAAAATATCTCAGGCAGAGAAGTAACAGGCCAAAATACTTCCCTACAGCTGCCAAAGTAGCTCAGTTGGGAGCGCATTAGCCTGAAATTCTAAAGGTCCCTGGTTCAATCCCCGGCTTTGGCAGGCCCTGTCATCCCTCTTTGCACAGTGGTGGCTTGTTTTCTGGGAGTACAGTGGTCCCTGCACCCAAAGTGAGTCCCTGAGCTTGGGCTCTGCAGTAGGAAAAGATATTGTGGGCTTCCACCCCTAATTGGCTGGCCTGATATTTAACAATGAGGGACAGGAGCTGTCTCTCCTAAGTGAGTTATTGGTGGACCCAATATGACAGGAAGAGAGTGCTAGAGGGGGTGCTTGGCAGTGACAGGCAGGTATAGAGGATGAAAACTCTTCTGTGCAGCTGAGCAAGGGCAGTACCAGGGAAGGGGCATGTGTGAAAGTGGCCATGTGGAAGGGAGTTGGGGGCCCAGGAGGAGGCACTTGATGTTCAGTGTCTTGGAGCAGCTGGGCTTGGACATGGTGGGTGTTCAGATAATGCACATTAACAACTCTAGGGTAGCTTGATGGGCAGAGGGTGATTGGTGGAAGGGCCCATCTCTCTGGTCCTCCGGGCCACTGAAGAATGATGGGGTTGGAGTCTTGTTCTTCACATTCGCAGTGTGAGTACAGAAGGTGGTGGAGCTCCGACCAGGGAGGGCATTACTGGTGGGCTTTGTGCTCCATGGCACTGGTTACGGCTATATTAGTGTGTATGGTCCCCAATTAAGGCATGAAAGGAAAGTTCTATGAAGGAACTGGCTCCCTTCTTCTAGACCGCACGGTGTTTGGTGTCGGGGGGGATTTCAATTGTTGCTCCGGCCTGAGGACTGCTGGTCCTGTTTTCCCAACCGTCAGAGGAAACTCTTCTCTGATGAGCACTACTTGGCTCAGGTCTGTAGTGAGGTCGGCTTAGAGGACGTGTTTCTCCACAGTGGAACAAGTGGAGGGCGGGCGATAGCCTCCTATTCCTCTGACCCGAGCTCACACCAGCCGCAGAGGGGATACACCTTTCTGCAGGGACAGGCCAGGAGTCGCACTGACCGGATTTCCGTGAAGGAGAGCACGTCGACAGCCCAGTGCAGGGTGGTGCCAATGGACTGTTCAGATCATGCAGCTCTCACCGTGTGCTCAATGTGGGCAATTCCCTGACCCAGGGCAGAGGACATTGGAAGCTGAACATCCAGAGCTTGCAAGATAAAGGAGCAGGGGGGCGAGGCCTGGAGGTGTTGGCAGAACGGGAAAGCATCAGAGGGTTCTGTGGTTACCAGGGGGATTGGTGGGAGTCGGTGAGGGAGGAGTTGGCTTTTTTGTTCCGGCGGCTGGGGAAACACCACAACATTAAAGAAACCAACAGTGCAAAGTCCTGCAGTGTCACCTGTGGGATTTCCACAAGAGCATCCAGGCAGGGGAGCCAGTCAGCGTGTGACTGTACGACCGGATCAAGCGACAGCTGGCCGAGTTCCAGGAGATGAGGCTGCAGCTGGCCGATATGAGCGGGAGCATCGAGTGAAGGGAGGAGCAGACTCCCCTGACATTTTTGCAGCCTGTAGGGAATGGAGACAAAGCAGGGGGATGCAAGGACTCAGGGCAGGACCCACGGATCCGGTAGTGCAGGACCACAGTCACTGGAGGAGGAGAGAGAGTCCCGCGAGAGGAAGCTGATGGTGGGAAGCAATAAGTGCAGAGTGCAAACCAGCCAAGAGTCAGAGGGGTCTAGAAAATGAAATAGCAGCAGGTTCCATGGTGTAATGGGCAGCACTCAGGATTTTGAATCCTGGAATCTGAGTTCAAATCTCAGTGGGACCTCGTGGCGATACGTTGCTTTGCTGCAAAGCCCTGGAGCTCAATGTGTTTGGCTACCTTCTCTCAGGGTGAACTAGACTGAGTTTTTTTCCCCCTTACGCTGGGTGACTGATGCCCACTGGAGATAGGTCTTTGGTCCGGCTTGTTCAGTGGACTGGCCACTGTAGGTTGCGGGTCCCAGAACTTAACAGTCTGGCTAGAGATTCCTGTGGATTGATCATATGGTTGCTTCTTGCTGCTTCACCTGATGTCCACAACTTTGGTCCCTGCAGCTGTCACACTCTTCCTCTTGCCCACATGGTATTTAAAGGAAGGAGGGCCAGGGCCAGGCTTCACAGTCAGGGCTAGGCAGGAGGGAGGCAGAGTCCCAGGCTGGAGCCCAACACACCTCTCCTCCTCTGGGCACCTGGGGTGTTGTTCCCCCCTGTTCAGGCCCCCCTGGGGCCCTGCACTTCACACAGCTCTCCCTGATTTCAGCTGTTAGTGAGGGAGCCTCACTGATAACGCAGACTGGGCAGTTTCTTGCATGAGAGACACTGTCCCAAAGCAGGACTAATGCTTAGAGCTGGTTATCAGTGATTTCAGATGTGTTGGTCTGCAGCAAGACTCTCCATTGAGTCTTAACCGGCTCTGTTATTACACAGGAAAGAACAAAAGGGTGAAATGGGGCCTGGAACCCTTAAGAAGAATCCACCCCACCGAGTACAACACTTGTCGCTACCTGCACTCACCTCCACTGAGAATGTTTTGGGGTCACTCCTCACCTTTATCAACCTAGGAAACTGGGATAATAGCAATTAACAGGTGCTCCAGTGGTGCAATTGGTTAGCGCACAGTACTTATAGGGCAGTGCTGATAGGAGCCATGCTGAGGTTGTGAGTTCAAGCCTCACCTGGAGCACTGGTTTTCATTAGCCAAGTGGTGTCACCCCCTCCTTTGGCCTGTGGGATGTAGAATTCCAGCCCTGGGGACCCTCAGGAGGGGGCTAATAAAAAATGCCCCCTTCACTTATTACCTCCTCTCCAGGTCAGAATCTACCATCCTTTCTCCCCCCCAGCCCCTGTGCCAGGATCCCTCAAGCAGAGCCTGGAGTCCTGCCCAGGGCGTCTGTACTATTGACAAAGACTAAGTGACAGGGACAAAACACTCAAATCCCACCTGGTGCGGGGAGCCAGGTTTGCTCTTCAAATTCTGTCATTGGTACATTTTCAGGCCTGGGAATGTCCCACAACAGCATTTAATGGGAAGCTGCCTGCAGAACAGTTACACTGCACAGAGCTCCTGTGGAGGAGGGGTGGGAATTAGTAACATTTTGAGGATCGTTTGGGAAATGAGCCTTTGCTGACAAGGTTTGTCTCTGTTCATATTTCACCTTCAGGTGTTATGTTGAGGGATCTTTAGTATATTTTTGTGAGGTTAATAACTATCTCCTCAACTTTATTTACTCATCTTAAAAATTGGTGTCACTTGATTTTTGCATGTCCCTGTGAAAATACAACTGACACGTGTGGCTTTCTACAGAGGGTCATGATGTTAAAGTTAAGGAATTCAGTCTCTGTACTTCTGGGGGGAGTGTTGCTTTTTTACAGCTGCCACAGGGCCAGGCACACTGGGCTGTTAGCTGCACCCACTGTCCTTGCCAGGGGCCCCTGCTGAATCCTGGGGGTTGCACTGCCGTGCTGGGGTGACTGCAGGTAGAGAAGCTGCTGTGGAGCAATGTAGAGCAGGTGCAGGAAGGAGACGGGGTCACTATTCTCATTCTGAACTGCACAGTTTTCCAAATTTGGGACTAGATTCATAGATTCATAGACTTAAGGTCAGAAGGGACCATTATGATCATCTAGTCTGACCTCCTGCACAATGCAGGCCACAGAATCTCACTCACCCACTCCTGTAACAAACCCCTAACCTATGTCTGAGTTATTGAAGTCCTCAAATTGTGGCTTAAAGACCTCAAGGTGCAGGGAATCCTCCAGCAAGTGACCCGAGCCCCACGTTGCAGAGGAAGGCGAATGTCCGAGAACAATTCTAGGGGAAGGTGAACGCAGAGCAATGACACTGGAGATGCCCAGACCTCCATTGGGGGCAGTGTGGAAATTAATAATGGGAAGATCATTTGTGAAATTAGTCGTCACTGACAAGATTTGTCTCTGTTCCTATTTCACGCTATGGTGTTAGTTAGAGGAATCAGTACAGATTTTTACTATATTAATTAAACACTTAATTTTATTTAATCAAGCCAAAAACTTAGTATCACTTATTTTTTCTCTGTCCTAGCAAGAATGAATTGAATTTTGTGACTTTCTGGAAAGTGCAGCGAGATTAAATGTGGGAAATTCAGTCTGTGTGTTTGTGAGCTGATGTTTTCCTCTCACAGGTCAGTGCCTGCATTGAAATACCCAGATGGCTCTAAGGGCTGGTGTACGCTGGGCACTGAACTGGCAAAGCGATGTCTCCCACGGTGTGATCCCTCCCACAAACCCATATAGTTAAGGTGACCTAAGCTTGGGTTAGACAGTGCTAAAGAAAAGGAAGAATTGTTCTGTCCATGTAGCTATTACAGGGATGGGAAAATCCTTCCAGTCACTGTCTACTCCAAAGTGCTATAGCAGTGCCACAGCAGCGTTTTAAGTGTAGACAGAGTGAAACTAGATTTATCTCCAGTTCGCATTGTGGATGCTCAGGCACTAAGACTGCAATAATAACAACGGCACCGCAGTGCTTGCATAGTGGCAGGATTTGAACCTGCGTAGGGAGACCCCAATGTATTTTTAGTCTATTGCCTTAACCACTCGGCCACAACTACTTAACATTCATATGTTTCACTGCATGATGGTTCTGTTGTCACTGAATTGTCACTTCAAATTGTTTGCTCAGACCAACTTCCCCAGCACAGTCACGGCTGCGCATCAGTGTAAGTGTGTCCTTGGGTGAACAGCGAGAATTCCTGCCCATTTCCCTTCCGGCTGGAGCAGCATGAGAGTGTATTTGTGTGAATGACATTGCTGTAGATTGTTGTTCATTCCCCACTCTGACAATTCAGACAGTCCCTTTCCCATTCAAATCTCCAGCACATCGTTCCAATAGCAGGCGGCAGGATTTCTCTGGGGCACTGAGGGCTGGTGCGTGAACTCAGCCTTGCATTCCACCCTTGATGTTTCATGGACTAACAACAGCAGCAGAAAGAAAGAGCCGAACCAATATCTCCCTGGCAGGGATGCAGGTGCCATGACCCCTCTGTCTGACCGTCGCCATTGCAGGAGAAAAAGGTTCACTGGCATCGAATGCCGTGGGTCAGACCAGAGACACAGGGAGGTTTTGCTGTTTATGGATCTGTGCAAAGGAAATTGTGTCTCTGTGCGAAACTGAGGTCAGAAATGAAACGTCCACATGGTGGCCCAATGCTCTATGGAATGTGGGTGAAGGACTCGGGCTGAGAAATGATTTAACAGGGGTTTGTTTCAATTTATTGCCCTGATTAAAATCTATGGCTAAAAGGCAGCCACTGTTGTTAGTACTTGTACCTGTGTAGGGACATCCCAGTGGGTGTCAAGTCCATCGCCTTAACCAGGGGCAGTCGATTATTTTATCAAGGTACAAATTTCTTGGCCAAGGCCTAGGCTCCAGAGAAAACAATACACTGCTGATAAGAAGAAGTACATCAAAAGATTTTGCAGCCACCATGGGCATAACTATGATGTGTCGTGTTTCACTCTTTATACCTGGCGCCACCTCCTTTCCCTTTAGCCTTGTAGTTGACCAAGGGCAAAGCTGAACATCTCCTCAAATACCAGGGAGTGTTTATGTCGATTCCTGCGAGCTACACAGGGGCTTGATGTTGCTGTTTTTATCCTCCGGGATAAGGAACAATTCAGGCTGTCACTGAACTGAAGGAGGAAGATCAGTTTTTGACAGGGAGAGGGACGCCTCCTCTTAAAGGTGTTTGTCTGGCTGGCAGTCCTGGTTCCCAGGTCTTGCCCGTGGGGCTCCAGCAGTTTTGGGACCAGGTCACTCCCTTGGCCCCACCTGCTGCCCCCAGGTGCTCCCCCCAGGGGCCCCGTCAGTGCAGCGGAGCTGAGCAGCATCTGCCTGCTCGCTCCAGTGGCTGCCGGCCCCTCCCCATGGCAGGGCAGGGTGGGTCGCTGCCTCCACGCGCTGCCCCCGTCCCGAACCCCTGCAGCCAATGGGACACTGTGGGGGTGATCCCTGGGGGCAGCAGCACACGGAGGCCCCCCAGCCTGCCCTGCCTTGGAGCCCCAGGTAAGCGCCACACTCCTGACCCCCTTCCTGAGCCTGCACCCCCACCCCCTCCTCATATACTCACTCCCACCCCCAAACTCCCTCCCAGAGCCTGCACCCCAATCCCCAGCCCCAACCCAGGGCCTGAACCCTAGACCTCCTCCCCCCACCCAAACTCCCTCCCAGAGCCTTAGGCAGGTGAGGGGCGGAGTTTTGGGGGGCGGGTTCTGGGCAGTATGAGTGACATTATTGGCCCACTGGGAGGACTGGAGGACTGGCCCTGGCCCTAAGGTAAATTGTGGTTGAGACCCTGCTTTAAGGGATTGGAGCAATGCTGGAGAGACTGACGGGCAGGGAGCTGGGGAGCTGTGTGTGCCCCAAGGAGAGTTGTTGTTGTGCTCTGGTGACACAGAGCGGGGGTGGGGAGTTTGTAAGCTGTGGTGTTTGTATAGAGATAAAGTTTACTAACCCCCAGGTTAAAAACTGTTCCTGCTCTAGGCTATACAGGACACTCTCTGTTGTGAGTGTAGGTCAGTGGGTGAATGTTTCCCTGCAGGGTGATGGGTTCCTAGTTCCAATCCAAGTGATTCCCTTTAAAAACTTTTTTGAATGAAAATCGATTTCCAGACCCATCTCCAGTATGTTCAGGAGTTCGCTGAATGGGGGCAGGGGGCTTGAAATGAATTTAAACACTCAGCATTTTCCTGTGCAAATGAATAAAGACCTAGCAGAGCTGTCCAGCAGCTGAAATCAGTTCCAGTCCTCGGCGTCTCTCAGAGGGACACTCGGTAGCTGAGGCATGTGGGACACCTCTGTGGTGAGGACAGGTGAAAAAATGCTGGATTCAATGAAAGCTGAGCCCATAGGAGGGGAAGGTGAACGGCGGCACCACACAGGGTCATAACACTCAGACTCGGGGCTTCACGGTCATTCCCCTGTGTTTTCCATCATTTCTATCCTAAGGAACACACCCTCCCCCTCGCCCACACACTGTCACACACAACCTTCTCCCCTTGAGCCCCATCCCACCCCTACCCCTCCCCCCCACACACACCATGGGACACAGCCTCTCGGTGATTCACCCAGATGGGGGCTTGTCTCTGCATCTCCCCAGCAGGGGAGCAGAGAGCCGAAAGGGCCACAGGAGACCAATGGAGCTAGGCAGGGATAGAAAAGACTTCTCTTCCCTTCCCAAGAGTCCTGTTAATCTCACCCATGGGACGTTCCAGCAATGGGTGGGTTCAAAGCACCAACCTTCCCCTCAGCAACGGAAGGGGGAACCAGCTCCCACCTCTGCTGCTGCCATCCTGCAGCCTTTAATATGGATTTGTTTTAGCTAATGCAACCCCCTCAACCCCTAAATCCATCCATGAATCAAGGAGAAAAGACCCTCAGATGGGCACTAGAGATGCAATGGGTTAATACTCAGGCCTTCTAGTAGCAGGGCTGAGTGCAGTGCTGCTGAAGTTGTGAGTTCAAACCTCACCTACAGCACTAGTTTCCTTTAAGCAAATGTCTTCTGCCAATCATTTTGCCCTGCAGAAAATACAGTTGCAGCTCAGAAGACACCGAGGTCCCCTTGCTTTACAGAGAGCAGGGCAGATTCCACAGATCTCCCAGGCTCTGCTCTCCACCAGCCGCCTGTGTTAGAAGGAGTCGAGCAGAGCCCAGAGCACTGCCCCCGACTCCCCCTCAGTCTTTGCTCCCCAAACCACCTGTGTGCTCACCCTCTTCGCTGTGAGACTCAAACCCTGCCTGGCTTTCTGTATGTTGGGGGTTTTTTTTGTCTGTCGTGTTGATGTGCATGTGGGTCCTGTGTGATTTTTGTGGATGCCGTGCATAGTTTTGTGTGTGTGTGTGTGTGTGTGTGTGTATGACTTTTGCATGCAGATTGTTTTTTGCTAAGTATTCTTTTCGTATGTGGTTTTTGTGCTTTCCTGTTGTGGGCTTTTGCTGTACTTTTTGGTGTGGATTTGTTCTATGTTTTGTGTGGCTTTCCCTTATGTGTATATGGCTCTGTGTGCTGTGTGGGTTTGTGTGGGTTTGGTTTTTGTTTATGTCTGTGTGGGCCTGTGCAGTCTGTGATGTTCTCTTTCTCTCTATTTGTCTCTCTCTTTGTATCTTCATGTGTAAATTCACTGGAACTTTTCAAACTCTCCACAGCTTTGCCAATTTTCATCAGGAATTTTACTCATTAACAAATTCTCACTTGTTCCCTACCAGTTGGTGACCATCGCCCCAGGGGCCTGTCAGTCTCAGGGTCCTGATTTCCCATTGACCCTTCCCCTTTCTATTGGGACTGGGAACTAGCCAACCAAAAAAACCCCACTCAGTTTTAGTAAAGGGCCAACAGTCCCCTTACACAAGCTGGCCCTGTGAGGGAGGGAGAGCTCAGTGGTTTGAGTATTGGCCTGCTAAACCCAGGTTTGTGAGCTCCGTCCTTGAGAGGGCCATTTAGGGATCTGGGATAAAAATCTGTCTGTGGATTGGTCCTGCTTTGAGCAGGGCGTTGGACTAGATACCTCATGAGGTCCCTTCCAACCCTGGTATTCTATGAGAGGGTCACCAATGTTCAGAGAAACTAGCACAAGCTGGGCCCATGTGTCAGGGCCTCAAACCCCAACAGCAAAGTTCGTTGTCTGACTGCAGAGAGACAGGCAACACCAGCAAGGTCCGATCAAAAGTTCTTTATTGACAAGTGCACGTGTCAGTAAAAGAACAGCTCGTATCCGAAGAGAACCAGCCGCCTCTTTACAGCTTAGTATTAGCTTATATAGACAGTTTTATTACGTCATAGATCATTCACTAGAACAATCCACCCCCTTTGTCTAACAATTAGAAATTAGACACCTTTTAATATATACGCATGCCTAGTCTCTACAATATTGAATTGTTAATATCTCAACAAGCGCCAAAGGTTAGGAATGCGAGGGAGTTAAAACACCCCGAACACTAAACCAAGGAGTTAGAGTCAGAACTGTGAGATGCTTGTGTGTCTTATCAGTTCTTCAAACAGTGTTTCTCAATATAACACAGCTGGTCCCAGCCCCTTCACTGATCTCACTGTTTCCCAGGGCTTTGTGAGACAATGCTGCTTCTCAGTATTTTCCACTCTGGGATTACCCAGAAACCTCTAGATGCTTGACTTCAGTCAGGTTGGCACAACTGGTTTTGTGCTACATATTTATTCAGGCCTAACACATGGTGTAAGGGTCGGCATGCTGAAATCTGAGTTCACATCTCAGTGGGACCTTGTGGTAAATCCCTGGAGATCCAAGTGCTTTGCTGTCTAAGAATGAGTCGTTTACCTTGTCCTGAATGACTCATACCCACTAGAGCCAGGTCTTTGGTTGGAATGGGGTCTAGAAGTGGCTATGGTTTGACTGGGTGTTTGGGATTTCTGATGCCCACAAGTTTGGCCCTTGTGCTTTCTACCACACTTTTCCTCTTGCCCACATGGCGCTTGAAGAAAGGAGGGTCAGGGCCAGGTTTCATAGTCAGGGAAAGGCAGGCGGGAGGAAGAGTCCCAGGCTGGAGCCCGGCACCTCTCTTCCTCTGGGCACCTAGGACAGAGGCGGCTGGTGCTGACAACTCCAAGGGAAGGCTTAAAAGCCACAGAGCAACCGAGGGCAGGGCAAGAGAAGGGGAGAACCATGCCTATGGCCAGCAGACAGCCACAGAGACACCCAGCCAGGCTGCTCCCTGCCATGCCAAACACCCACTGAAAACCACCCACAGCCAGCTGCTGATGCTCTGTGGCCAACATCAGAAGACGGTAGGAAAGCAGGGCCAGCCCCCCTGGTGGGGCCTCTTACTGTTCCCACTCCAGGTGCTCACTTTGGCAGTGGGGCAGGAGATTTTACCCCAAGAGGCTTTTCCCCAGCTGGCAAGAAGCAGAGAAACACCCAGGCTCCCAAGGCGCTATGTAGCAACCCCCTCAAGCACAGGGACAGGCGCACACTTGGAAGAGGGAAACTGCTCCACACGCTAGCCTGGGCAGCCGCCCATTTTCTTTGGCAACTCAGGAATGGCAAAGGCGAGACTGGAAGCACCTGGGGCTCATGCCCCAGCCTTTGTGACACTCAACCCCCAACTCCTTCCCGGGGCTCTAGCTGAAGCCAGAGCATTGGCCTGAGCGGCCAAGAAGAGGTTCCAGCCCTGAAGGGAGCAGGATGTTCAGCACAAAGGTAAAATTGCTCAAGCACAACCACGAAGAAACTCGAACCCTCAATCTCCTGAGCCAAAGTGAGACACCTTATCTGTTAGGCCACATGAACAAAACCTTCCCAAACACTTATTTGGCAAAGGCAGACACTGTGTTTCTCAGGTCCTCTACTGAGTGGGGCCGAGATTCTCTGGGCACAAGAAGTCGAGTTCCCAGCGAGATGTGAGACAATTCTCTGGAGCCAGGTACAGGACTTTGGCAGGGAGGCTCAGGCATGAGGGATTGGGGTGCAGCGGACGGACCGGCTGTCTAGGTGCTTAGATTTGGTCTCACTGAGGAGAAGGAGGAATCCTGCTGATAGGCAGTGGCTGTGGACAAAAAATGGGATGTCCAGGCTGCTCCGGTCTCCTTCTTCCAGCTCCTCATCTGGCTGAGTTGCTCCACCAGCCTGGACAAGTCCTCTGCATGCACAGCAAATAGCCCAAGAGCCATTTCTGCCCAAACCTGTGCTGGGGGGTGAGCGTCTGTCTTCCCTGTCCCATCTGCGCTAGAGCAGGCCACTAGATTGAGAGAGACAGTCAACAACTATTAAGGCTAAGATTATATAAAGGGGGGGTCACAGAATTTGTGACTATCAGAGATCTCAGTGACATTTTCCACCTCAGCCCTGGGGCAGCAAGACTGGAGCTGTCGGCTGGTGGGGGCCTCACAGCTATCAGCCACCAGTGGCGGAAGGGGCTCCCACAGGCTGAAGCCACCACGGATGGACCCCACAGCTCCCAGCTACTGAGAGCAGCGGATGGACCCCACAGCTCCCAGCTACTGTAGGTGGATCCCAGAGCTCCCAGCCACCACATGTGACAGGGGGACCCTGGAGCTCCCAGTGGGATGACCAGGTTATAAAGTCTGGTCAGCGGTGCTGCGGGGCTCAGGCAGGCTGGTCCCTATGTGTCCTAGGGCACCGCGTTGCGCCCTGGAAGTGGCCAGCAGGTCCCCCCTGCTGCACCGCTGACCAGGAGCCGCCCAAGGTAAGTCTGCACCCCAACCCCCTGCCCCAGCCCTGAACCCCCCGAAACCCAGAGTCCCCTCTTGCACCCCAGAGCCCTCACCCCCGTGCCCCAGCCCAGAGCTTCCTCCCACACCTGGAACCCCTCATCCCTGCCCCCACCCCAGAGCCATCACCCCGTCCTGGACCCCAACCCCCTGTCTCAACCCACAGCCCCCTCCTGCACTCTGAATCCCTCGGCCCCACCCTGCAGCCCCCTCCTCCACCCCAAACCCCTCATCTCCCCACAGCTCCCACAGGCAGACCCTGGGGCTCCCAGCAGCCATGGGTGGCAGGGGAGCCCCCACAGCCCCACCCCACTGCCTATGGACCCTGCAGCTCCTACGAGTGGACCCCAGAGCTCCCAGCTGCTGCGGATGGACCCAGGATTTCCCAACAGGCCTTGATGGCGGGAGGACCCTGCAACCCCACGTCATTGCTCACAGACCCTGCAGCGCCGAAGCCCCTGGAGCTCCCGGCCGCCCCAGGCAGGAGAGGAGCCCCCAGCGCTCAGACACCGCAGGCAGAGCCCGGAGCTCCCAGTCACCGGGGGGGGGGTGAGGAGAAGCCGCAGCCCCGGCCATTGCAGGTGGCCCCGTAGCTCCCAGCCGCCGCAGGCGGGCGGACGCCAGAGCCCCCAGCTGCCATCGGGAACCCGCGGCCCCAACGGGCAGGACCCGTCACCCCGCGACCGGCAGGAAACAGCCGCGCGCGGAAGCGCCTCGCGCCCTGTGACCCCCCCGGTGCTGCGGCTTCTCGCCAGGCGGGAGGCGGCGCCGCTGCTGCGGTCTCGGTTCCTCCGCCCGGCAGCGGGATCCGTCCCCGCGAGGCCTCGCGCCGCTTCTCGCGGGCGGCGCTGAGCTCTGAGCACACAAGGCCCTGGCGGCTCCGCCCCGCATCGCTGTCAGACAATGTCACCAATGGGAGATGAGCCTGTCAGAAACGTCAGTTGGGGAGGGCCCAATGGGAGACCAGCTTTCGGAGACCTGCCCCGCATGAGGGCCAATGGGAGATTAGCTGTCAGAAAACACTAGGCAGGTCGGCACCAGCCAACCAGGAACTGCCCCTCATCTCAAGGATCCAGACAGCCCCGCCCCAACCTGTCCTATGCCCCACAGCAGCAGCCAGCACCAGGTGGCTCGTGTCGTGCACCACAGCAACCCCCAAAGCAGTGTCTCAATTCCCCTCCCCCACTGCTACTCCCCATTAGGTAACAAGAACCCCACCCAGACACCCAAAAAGGGGGAGACGCTTTCTGCTTTCTACAGCCAACCTTCTCCCCCGCAGCCCCTTCCCCATGTCTGGCCACACGCTCCCAGCTCAGGGTGACCGCACACCCCATCGGGGCAGGCTCTGCTCAGCCCGGCTCCCCACAGCCTGCACTAAACATGTGGGGCCCAACCCCAAAACTTACTCCTATTTTACCCCAATGGCCCCAAACTGCCGCTTTTAATATATGCAAATAAGGTGCTGGCACGCTCAGGCCACGCCCCAGCTCTCCAGTGGAGCCACCCGGCAGAGAACCAGGTGATATTTAAATTAGCCAGGACGTCGCTCAGTGATTGCCCTCTGCTCCCAGCAGGTGGCGCCGGAGAGCTCCGAGCTCGCTCACTTCCCTTTCTCGCGTCGGCTTCAGCCCCCGGGTTACAAACGCACCAACCGGGGAGCAGGAGTGGGGGCAGCTCCAGGGTGACCAGATGTCCCATGTTTAAACGGACAGGCCGGTTTGGCTGGACTTTTTCTTATATAGGAGCCTATTACCCCCCCACCCCCGTCCCGTTTTCCACAGTTGCTTCAAGGTCACCCTCTGGGGCTGCTCTGCGGGGACGGACTTGCACACTTGGGATGTTAGTGCAAAAAACTCCTCCTGGGCTGAGTAAAGGGCAGAGACCTGCCCTGAGCCTGCCCTGAGTGCGGGTCACCCAAACCGGCCCTCACTCGCCAGGCAGGTGTCACCCTTCTGCCTGGGGAAAAGGCAACACGCCCCCACCCCCCAGCTCTGCGTGGGCGGAGAGCCAATGAGAACTTCTATTAAAAGGGAAAGAGAATCAAGCCTGAGTATGGGAAAACCCCACAACCACATTCAAATCTACGCTCATCAGCAACCCCCCACCCCAGAGTACGCTGGGCAGTGCTGTGCCTCAGTTTCTCACCTTGCAGTGTGACAGGCCAATCCAATGTTCCTTTAACAGACCCCTCCGCTCTCCTTCCCCCAACCCCCACTCCTCTTGGGCAGCAAAGCCCCAGGGGTGGGGGAGGGAGGGGAAGGCATCAAGCGAAACCTCAGCTTCTGCTGCCGACACTCCTTCAACTGGCTCTCGGTTTGCCCTGTTCACTCTGCGTCGCTGCCGCTCCACGGCATTGTCCTTCACCCTGCTGCTGAGAGCGTCTGTGTCGCCACTTCCCCTGCTGCCCCCTGCCTGTCTCCTGCAGCCTCTGCGCGGCCACCGAGTGGGGGAACCTCGCTACAAGTGCAGCCTGGGCAGCCTCTGTCATTGCAACACCATGGGCAGGGCATGAACCGCCAGCCGGGGGAGACTAACGCCCTGCCCCGCCCCTTCCACCTGAGGCCCCGCCCTTTCTGCGAACACCCCTGTGCCCAGCGTACACCAGCCCTTAGCTCCCTCTTGGTATTTCAATGCAGGCACTGACCTGTGAGAGGAAAACATCAGCTCACAAACACAGAGACTGAATTCCCCACATTTAATCTTGCTGCACTTTCCAGAAAGTCACAAAATTCAATTCATTCTTGCTAGGACAGAGAAAAAATAAGTGCCACTAAGTTTTTGGCTTGGTTAAATAAAATTACGTGTTTAATTAATACAGTAAAACTATGTCCTGGTTCTGCTAAATAACACCACAATGTGAAATGAGAACAGAGACAAATCTTGTCAGTGACGACTAATTTTGCAAATGATCTTCCCATTATTAATTTCCACGCCGCCCCCACTGGAGGTCTGGACACCTCCAGTGTCACTGCTCTGCATTCACCTTCCCCTTAGAATTGTTCTCGGACATTCCCAAATTTGGAAAATTGTGCAGTTCACAGTGTGAATAGTGACCCCGGCTCCTTCCTGCGCCTGCTCTACATTGCTCCACAGCAGCTTCTCCCCCTGCAGAGTCACCCCAGCACTGCAGCGCAGCCGCCCAGGGTTTTGCAAAAATTAATAATACAGAGTTTGGAGGAAAGAAAACATTTGTGAGTTGTGGAAATAGTAAAAGGCAACAATTGTGGTGTTACAAGAAGGGCAGTTTTTGGTTTAATAATAAAACCCAGTTATATAAATGTAACTGTATGTGCAGCTCTGTGCACTCACGTTGGATGGAAGCTTAGTAATTAAATTATACAAGAGGGTCAGGTAAAGTGGCTGCTACCACCACTATGTTTTGTCCCGAGAAGCCTTTACAGCCATTCTGAGGGGAAATGGGCCCTTTGCCCACAGAAATGGTCTATAGGGGACGGCTGCAGGCAGCAGGCGGAGAGATAATCTCATCAAAATGATTTGACTCCTGGGTAATGTAAGCAAAATCACTAAAGGAATGTCCGGGGTTTCTATTGGAACTTAACGTGCCTGCCCCTGGCTGGCTCTGGTTGTACAAGATGGACGTGTAATCGGGGTACAGTTGTGTAAAAAAAAATTATTGCAGTGCAAGGGATGCTAGACAAAACAAAATGGTGTGTGTAATTGTGTAAGGTTTTAAAAACCTACACTGAGACTTATGGTTTGTAATATAATGTTCTGAAGGTTAAACTATGGAAGGAATGTGCATTTTCCCAGGACGTGTGCAGTGTATATTAGAGGATGAGTAAAAGAAATGCAAACAAAACATGGTACTTAATTAAAACCCCATTAGGGCTCCAAAGGGAGCCACAATAGGTTGTGTTTCTTTTTCAGATCTGTGTGTTTTGAAGCAGAAGATGAAAGTGGAAAGTAAACAGAACTCGGGTGGAAGTTGATTGTGTCTCTTTTAAGACAGTCTCTGAGCTGCTGATGGCTTTGGATCCAAAAGCAAGCCTGAAAGCTGGGGTGAATGCAAATGACCTAGCTGATGGAGGAAGGAGAGAACTGCCCATCAGTAGCAGCATAAAGGAGCTGCAAATAATAAATACATCTGGTCAGCAAACAAGCTACTGGAAGACTCAGATTGTGGCCCTCCAGGAAAGGGAGATGAAAAAACAAGTCAAGCCTGAAAATAAGGGGGACAGGTTAACCCTAAGGAGTGTGTTTGTGTATGTACAGTGCTAAAGCTAAATCTAAAGCTGTCTCTCAGCTGTTACCTGAGGATAAACTTAAAGCTTGGTACAGCAGCGAAACTATTGCAAACTGGGTCTGTTGTACAAAAAGGAACACTGAGGCACACCACCTCATGAATTTCATAAATGACCAGCGAGTGGGTAATTCGCTATCTGACTAGAGAACAAAACAAGGACAGCCTGGAGGGAATTCTTCTGTTCTTCCTGCAATTAGCAAGGAAATTTGTAAAAGGAAGTGGTATTATTATTATTAAGCACTAATCTGTCCCCACAGGGGGTGTGTGTGGAAATTGTTTCTTTTGTTTTTCAGACACTCTACAAGCAAGCTGGTGCCAGCAAAAGACTAACCCATAATACCATGAATCTATGTTTTGTGTTGTTTGTCTGTGGTGTTTGTCTTGTTGTTAGCATTGTTGTGTTTCAATGAACAGAAAGCCTCATGACATGGGTGGGGATGGCTTCAAAAGGCTGACCTGGGGGAAGATGTGTATGGAAATTCAAAATGCTCGACTAGGAGGCCAGCACCTGTGTAATAGCTACCGTGGTATCTGGAAGTGAATTGGCAACTAAGGTGGACCCAACAAGCCCTATGGGAATAATGAGAAGGGGATTTGCTCGCTGGGAATCAATGGAGGGGTGTGTAAAATGGTGTAAATCCAGAGAAGATGTTTGACTGTGCCCCTCCCTGATGGCCGTGGAGGAGCACACCCAATGGCCCGTGGCAAGGGGTGGACAATTGGGTGTACTGTGTATGAGGTGTTTTGCTGGAAATGTACATATCACTGGGGCCACAATTACACCAGCCCCTAACCAAATTCCACACTACACACTGCTCTCTGGGCTTTGGTGCACAGATAGACCTGTGAATCTTACTGCTGTGAATAATCGAACCAGCCCATACAGCCTGATTCCACACCATGTGGTGAAGTTGGTTTGGACAATAACCCATTTCTCTGTGGACATTCAATGGATTTATGCTATGGACAAAAGCACGAAAACCTGCAGCGGCAGCGTATTACAACTGACAGCAACTGGACATGTTAAGAGCTTGACCCCGTCGAAGGAGGAGAGGAGGTGTTTCGGTGGTGGCCCGGATGTTGGACCATGCGGCAGTGCTCAGGTCTCTCGGTGTTGCTGTGGATTATTACAGTGGCTGGTGTATTGCTAAGTATACTTGTGTTACGTTGCCTATGGAAATAACCTAGAAGTAATGGAGTAAGCCCCTCCCCCCTGTACTAGACAACCTGGACCCAACCTTCCCGGGCCCACTATAGTGGGAAGTCTGGAACACTAATTGGAACCGGTGTGGCACGTCTGTACGAGAGAAGGTGCAGGGCACTGCACTACGCACAGGGCAGTGGGACAAATGGAATATCAGCACCTTCCACCTTGAGGCCTGGCCCTATCAGGAAATGTGTCACCATATGTCCTATGTTTTGCTAAGGGGGAGAATGGGAGCAGGGACACAGGCAAGGCTCTGTGGCGTCAGGGCTGGGATGGGGACACTGAGGAAGGAAACTGGAATCATTGCTTGCTGGAAGTTCAATCCTATAAACATCTAATTGTTTGCACCTTCAGACTTTGGGTACTGCTGCTCTGTGTGTACGCAAGAAGGACCCAGTAATAGGAGGGTGAAGGGATAAACCCTCTAACACTAACTAACATCTAACACATTTGAACCTCTTCTTTTCACACGGTTGCTCATTCTCAGGGGCTGCTTTGTCTCCAGACAGATCCATTCTCTTTCAGGACGGCCTTGCTCTTTCCGTCTGTTTCACTCACTGAGGTGTGGGAGTAAACACTCCCCTTCCCTCTAGTCTCAGGCAAACACTAGCATTAATTGTTTGCTACTGAGGGGTTTAGAAAGCATTTGTCAAGATGCCATTTCTGGGGGATTTTTCCCAAGATCCAATATTTTGTGTTCAAACATCTCCCAGCTTCCTTGGTGAAAATAACGCCAAGGTTTCCTTGCAATATAGAGGCAGTTTTTCACCCCAGATGGGACTTAAACCCACAATCTCTGACTTAGAAAGCTATTGCCTTGGGCATTAGGCCACTGGGACCCTGTAAAAGAATGTCAAGTATCAGAGGGGTAGCCGTGTTAGTCTGGATCTGTAAAAGCAACAAAGAATCCTGTGGCACCTTATAGACTAACAGACGTTTTGCAGCATGAGCTTTCGTGGGTGAATACCCACTTCTTCAGATGCAAGAAGTGGGTATTCACCCACGAAAGCTCATGCTGCAAAACGTCTGTTAGTCTATAAGGTGCCACAGGATTCTTTGTTGCTTGTAAAAGAATGGAAATTCAATCTCCTAAATGCATATTTCTCATATTAACTTGGAAGCCAAATATCCTCTTTCTGCACCTTACAGAAATGTCTGCATCCCCTGGCAGCGAGGCTACTGGGCAGGTCGCTTACAGAGCTGAGCACCGCCTTTCTGCCAGCCATCTTTAGAGAAGAAGGCTCTTTCCCCTGACAGCCACACAGCGCTGTCTAGCATCCCGAGAGCCTCCCTCGTGTTCTCCCACAGCAGCCGCCTGCCGGTGTGGGTGGGAAAAGGGGACCAGGAAGCACTGCAGCCTCATTCCAGGACAGGAGGCCCTCACCACGCCCAGGCCTGTCTCTTGCCTTCAGCACTGGCAGCCAGAGGTGCCGGGGAGCTCCCTGGCAGGCTGCCGCCTGACCCAGGAAAAAAGGAAAAGGGGATGAATGAAGAAGTCAGGAAATAACAAGGAAATGAAGAGGTTTGTCGAATGGGTTTCTGCCTGATTTACCATCTTCTCAGCTACCACTCAAAGTTAAAGACCTAAAGTCGACCTATCGGCATAAGTACAGATGGTTAGGTGGGAATTAAAAGGAACTGCTGTCACAAGTGTTAGGTGCCCGCAAGCAGCATGCAGACCGTTTAAAAACGCTGCTATTAGAGGCTCAGATGAAACGTTTGCCCTAAATCAGAAACGACAATAGGACGACCAGCAGAACGCCACTCTAGGTACATGGCAGAGTAATGGAGGCTGTTAGAGGCAAAAAGTCATTCCTCAAAATTTGGAAATCAGATCCTAGTGAGGATAATAGGAGGGTGCACAAACTCTGGCCTGTTCAGTGTCAAAGTGTAACAAGTCAGGCCAGGAAAGAATCTGAGAAGCAACATGCTAAAGACACAAAAGCTAAGCATAAATCCGGTCAGTGCGATTCCTGGTCTGTCCCCGCAGAAAGGTGAACCCCCTCTGTGGCTGGAGTGAGCTCCCCTAAGCCGACCTCACTACAGAGCTGCGCCAGGTAGTGCTCATTGTAAAAATGTTTCCTCTGATGGTTGGGAAAACGGGACCAGCGGTGCTCAGACCGGCTGACACAATTAAAATCCCCCCCAACACCAAACATCATGCAGTCCAGAGGAAGGGAGCCTTTGATCTTTCCTCTCATGCCTTAACTGGGGACCATACACACTAATATAGCCGTAACCAGTGCCACAGAGCACAAAGCCCACCAGTAATGCCCTCCTTGGTCGGAGCTCCAGCCCCTTCTGTACTCGCACCGCGAATGTGAAGAACAAGACTCCAGCCCCATCGTTCTTCCCTGGCCAGGAGGCCCTTCCTCCAATCACCCTCTGCCCATCGAGCTACCCTAGAGTTGTTAATGTGCATTTCCTGAACACCCACCATGGCCAAGTCCAGCTGCTCCAAGGCACTGAACATCAAGCGCCTCCTCCTGGGCCCCCAAATCCCTTCCACCTTCCACAGGGCCACTTTTACAGATGCCCCTTCCCTGGTACTGCCCTCGCTCAGCTGCACAGAGGAGTTTTCACCCCCAGTCCCTGCCTGTCACTGCCCAGCAGCCCTCTGGCACCATTCCTGAGGGTCACCCTGCCTCACTCTCTTCCTGCCATGTTGGGAAAGACAGCTCCCATCTCTCCTTGGTAAAGGTCAGGTGGGCCAACTAGGGGCAGAAACCCATTCTATGTTTTCCTACTGCAGAGCCCAAGATCAGAGACTCACCGTCAGTGCCACCCAGAGGGGAGGCAAGCAGGGCAATTTGTCCCAGGCCCCACAGGGGCCCCATGAGACTACAGCATTGCAACATTTTTTTAATGGAAGGGGCCCCCAAAATTGCTTTGTTCCAGACCCCTAAATCCTCTAGGGCAGCCCTGCTCATCTTGGGCACAGACACCACTGTGCTTCCAGAAAACAAGCCATCCCTGCACAAAGAGGGATGAAAGAACCTGCCAAAGCCTGGGATTAAACCAGGGACCTTTAAAACTTCAGTCTAACGGTCTCCCAACTGAGCTACTTTGGGAGCTGCATAAGAGTATTTTGGCCTGTTGCCTCTCTGTCGGGGATATTTTTGCAGCAGTTGCACCCAAACAGGATGTCATTGTGAGCGGCCCATGAAGACAAGACTCGCTTTTCCCTGCCTTGCTCAGCTTGACTTGCTGCCTCACCCCGTTCCTGCCCTAGTGCCCGGGTTCACCTGGTGGTGGAAGGGGACTGGGGGGCCAGTGGCGCGGGGAGGAAGTTGAGCTGGACCCTGAGCTAGACTAGACCCTGGCGGCGAGAGTCTGGCCACCACCTGCCGCCCCATCCTGTTGTCCTGGCTTCCCCCACTGGGCGTCATTTCGGGAGGGACGTGGGGCTTCTGCCTCCCCTCCCCGATTTTCACACCGCGGAGGAGTGCGAACAGGAAAACGAACGGCTGCTCCACACCCCCACCGGAGGAACCCGGCGCCCTTAGCTGCTCCCCTTGCTCCCCCCCAGCTGTGCTACTGAGTGGAAGCGTCCTGTGCCCATACACAGAGGTCGATTAATCAAAACCCTCTTCTGCCAGCACCGCGCCTCCTGCTTCTTACACTGGGCCTGCAAGCGAGGGGGCGGCTGCCACAGCACCAAGAGTCTAACCTGTGTGGCAGGAGGTGGCTGACGCCCGCAACCTGCTGGGGAGCTCCCAGAAGTTATTAATGGACAGAGACTCCTCAATGCCCTTAGTAACAAGGGTTTGGGGGTCACCGAGGCCAGTAAGGGGGTCACTATGTCGGCCTTACAACCCTGGGTGTCAGGTCACTGTGCAGCTTTGATCTAGAGCTCGGATCCCAACAACCGACCAGCAGCCCACAGCCTCCCCCTGGGTCTGCCCCACCTGGTTCCTCCTTACAGGCCGACCTTACCCCCCTTCCAGCCCCAGATTCGCCCCCTAATCATCCTACTGCCACTCAGAGCCACAGACGTGGAGGTGCTGAAGGAGGGAGGGGTGACTCTAGGGTGGGGTTCTTCTCTAAAGATGGCTGGCAGAAAGGTGGTTCTCAGCTCTGTCAGCGACCTGCCCAGGTGCCTCGCTGCCAGGGGATGCAGATGTTTCTGTAAGGGCATTAAATGGGGTATTTGGCTTCTGAATGAATGTGAGGAATGTGCAATCATGAGAGGGAATTTCCACCCCTTTTTTCAGAGCCCCAGTGGCCTAATGGATAAGGCATTGGCTTCCTAAGCCAGAGGTTGTGGGTTCAAGTCACATCTGGGTTGAAAAGCTCCTTTCCTCTTGTGTATTGCAAAGAAACCTTGGTGTTATTTTCACCAAGGAAGCTGAGAGATGTTTGAACACAAAGTACTGGATCTTGGGAGCAATCTGGCAGCAATGGCATCTTCCACTCCACAAATGCTTTCTAAACCCATCAGCAGCAAACAGTTCATACTAGTGTTTGTCTGAGAATAGAGGGAAGGGGAGTGTTTACTCCAACACCTCAGTGAAAGAACAAGGCTGTTCTGAAAGAGAATGGATCTGACTGGAGACAAAGCAGAACCTGAGAATGAGCAACAGTGTGAAAAGAAGAACTTCAAATGTGTGTTAGGTGTTAGTTAGGTTGGTCTGGCAAATTTCAAGAAAATACCAATGCTCGTAGACTGATGCAGACACTGGCTGTTTCTGATCTTTTACTGACAGTTCATTGAGAAATATTTTCCTTAACTATGTTATGGAATATTAGGTGGGCTCTGAAGGCACCATTCCTCCTGCTTTCGCCCTTCGAGTCAACGCGGCTACATGGCATGCGGCCAGTGCTCACCTTCCAGTCAACTGCTAGAGAAGACAACACAGACAGGGATGGCAGCAGGGCAGCCTGGAGCTCCACGGAGATGGTGGGACCAGGTCTCATCAATGGGGAGGTGGCCACCCCAGCATGCACAAGGCTGAGCCAGTAAGTGCGGCGTGTGCTCCACGGTGCCCCTACTCCCTGCACATGGTGGGGGGGGGGCAGTTACTGAGTTCGGTTGGTCTGGCAAATTTAGGGCTTGGCTACACTTGCAGAGGTAGAGTGCTGGGAGTTAAACCACAGCAGGGAAACCGCTGCCGTGTGTTCACACTGACAGCTGCAAGCGCACTGGAGTGGCCACATTAGCAGCTCTGGCAATGCCACAGAGAGCAGTGCACTGTGGTAGCTATCCCAGTGTGCAAGTGGCTGCAACGTGCTTTTCAAATGGGGGTGTGACAGGGAGTGTGTTGTGTGTACGTGGGGGGAGCGACAGTGTGTTTGGGGGGCTGAGAGTGTGTCAGCATGCTGTCTTGTGTGTTCAGACAGCAGCAGACACCCCCCCCCAAACACACACACACACACTCACAACAGCAGCATTCCACACTAATGGTTGCTTTGTCCCCAAGCAGATAAGCAGTCGGCTGTCAGAAACAGAGCTTTGAAAGAGCATTTCCCTCCCCCACGCAGAGTGGCCAGCATAGGGCTTGAACCCATGACCTTGGTGTTATTAGCACCACACGCTAACCAGCTGAGCTAGGCGGCCTACAGGAAGCCCTCTCTTGCCTGACCCTTTTGGAAGGAGTCACCGGCTGGTGCGGGGAACGATGTGGCCTCCGTTATCAAATGGATGGATCAAGACGCTACCTGCCAAGTTAGGGGAATTAGCTCAAGTGGTAGAGTGCTTGCTTTGCATGCGAGAGGCAGTGGGATCAATGCCTGCATTCTCCAGCGGCAAGGCAGCTGCGGGACCTTCTCTTGCCCTTCTTTTAGAAGCCATGGACAGTCAGCCGGCTCAGCTCCTCCAGTGGCCTCCATCCAGTGGCTGCAAAAGCAGCAAAGAGTCATGTGGCACCTCACAGACTAACAGACGTATTGGAGCATGAGCTTTTGTGGGTGAATCCCCACTTCGTCGGATGCGTCAGTGTTGGCCTTTCCCAAAGAAGTGCCTGGAGGGCCTTTTTCTGTGTGACCACGTGGCCTAATGGATAAGGTGTCTGACTTTGGATCAGGCGATTGAGGGTTCGAGTCCCATTGTGCTTGTGCAGTTTTACCTTTGGGCTGAAAGTCCTGCTCCCTTCAGGGCTGGAACCTCTTCTTGGCCACTCAGGCCAATCCTCTGGCTTCAGCTAGAGCCCTGGGAAGGAGTTGGGGGTTGGGTGTCACAAAGGCCGGGGCATTAGCCCCAGGTGCTTCCAGTCTCGCCTTTGCCATTCCTGACTTGCCAAAGAAAATGGGCGGCTGCCTGGGCTAGCGTGTGGAGCAGTTTCCCTCTTCCAAGTGTGCACCTGTCCCTGTGCTGGAGGGTACTTGCTACATAGCACCTTGGGAGCCTGGGTGTTTCTCTGCTTCTCACCAGCTGGGGAAACGCCTCTTGGAGTAAAATCTCCTGCCCCACTGCCAAAGTAAGCACAGAGAGTGGGAACAGTAAGAGGCCCAACCAGGGGGGCTGGCCCTGCTTTCCTACCGTCTTTGATAATGGCCACAGAGCATCAGCAGCCGCCCCGCATGCTGGTCTGTGGTGGCCTTCAGTGGGGTTTGGCATGGCAGGGAGCAGCCTGGCTGGGTGTTTTTGTGCCTGTCTGCAGGCCACACATAGGCATGGTCCTGCCCTCCTCTGGCCCTACCCTCGGTTGTTCTGTGGCTTTTAAGCCTTCCCTTGGAGCTGTCAGCACCAGCCGCCTCTGCTCCAGGTGCCCAGAGGAGGAGAGGTGCTGGGCTCCAGCCTGTGAAGCCTGGCCCTGGCACTGCTTCCTTTACATGCCATGTGGGCAAGAGGAAGAGCTGCAGCTACAGAGACCAAAGTTGTGGACGTCAGGTGAAGCAGCAAGAAACCCAACATCAGGTCAACCCGCAGGAATCTGTAGCCAGACTGTTAAGTTCTAGGACCTCAACCTCTAGCACCCAGCTGGACCAAAGACCTATCGCCAGTGGGCATCAGTGACCCAGGAGGAGGAGAAAAAAAACATCACTCTAGTTCAGCCAGGAAGAGAGTAACGAAGCACATTGAGCTCCAAGGCTTTGCAGCAAACCAACATACCTACCAGAGGTCCCACTGAGATTTGAACTCAGAATTCAAGGTCCTGAGTGCTGCCCATTACACCATGGGACCTGCTACTGTTTTGTTTTCTAGACCCCTGTGACTCTTGGCTGGTTTGCACTCTGCACTTATTGCTTCCCACCAGCGGCTTCCTCTCGCAGGACTCTCTCTCCTCCTCCAGCGACTGTGGTCCTGCACTACCGGATCTGTGGGTCCTGCCCTGAGTCCCTGCATCCCCCTGCTTTGTCTCCATTCCCTGCAGGCTGCAAAAATGTCAGGGGACACTGCTCCTCCCTTCACTCTGTGCTCCTGCTCATATCAGCCAGCTGCAGCCTCATCTCCTGGAACTTGGGCAGCTGTCGCTTGATCCGGTCGTACAGTCACACACTGACTGGCTCCTGTTGTGTATTTGGTTGTCATGGGTTTTGTTACTATGGCAACTGAGTTAGACTATTAAGGGATAGCTCAGCTGGTTTCAACCGGCTGAGTGAGCTCTCTGTGTCTGTAAATAAAATGGAGGTTTTGGTTAGCTGTCTGCTCTCTGGCCTCAAGTGATTGCTTCCTACACCGGCTGCCCCTAGGACATAACACTGGCGACGAGGGTGGGATCCTGGTGCTGCTCCAGTAACAGAAGGAAGTAGAAGTCAAGGTAAAGACCAAACAAAGAAAAAAAGCTGCTTGTTTGCACTGACTGTGAAAGTGAAACTAAAAATCATGGCTACTCTGACCAGGCCCCTGGAGCCTTTTGATGAGAATACAGAGCAGTGGCATGTGTATACTGAGCATTTTGAGCTTTTTGGTATTGCAAATGACATTACAGAAGCGAAGAAGGTGCCAATATTCTTAACTGTTGTAGGGGCTAAAACCTACTCTCTGCTACGCAGCTTACTACACCCTGTTAAGCCTGAGACTAAATCTTACAGTGACATTGTGGAAATCCTGGGGTCTCATTTCTCCCCAAAACCACTGGTAATTGTTGAAAGATATAGGTTCCACAAAAGAGACCAAAAGGAAGATGAAACAGTTGTACAATTTGTAGCCATTTTAAAAAAGCTAGCAGAACACTGTGAATTTAAAGAGATGTTAAATGATGCCCTGCGTGACAGGTTAGTGTGTGGCCTCTGCAGTGAAGCTATACGGAAGCGCCTACTGACAGAGGCTCAGCTTACATTACAGAAGGCTGTTGATATTGCTGTCTCCATGGAACTGGCTACAAGGGAGGCACAATACATCGGTGCATCCCCTAGGGTGCAAAAAGTGTCACAAGAACTGACCCACAAAACTGTGCAGAGTCAAGAATGTTACCGCTGTGGTAAGCTGGGTCACCAGGCATCAGAATGCTGGTGTAAGGACCTGGTGTGTCGACACTGTGGCAAAAAGGGACACATTGAGTATGCCTGTAAACAAAAGAAAAAGAGGCCTGTGGTCTGGCCGACAAAAAGAGGAACCTTGCATACCCTAGAGCAGACCCAGGATGATCAAGGTGACACCTCCTCACAAGAGGAAGTGCCACTGCATGTTTTGTCTTTGGCAGCGGGCTCACATGAATACTGGGTAACCCCCTTATTGGAGGGCAAACTTATACGCATGGAACTAGACACCGGTGCAGCTGTCTCGCTGGTTCCTGAGACTGTGTATAAGGAAAAGCTACAGCATCTTCCGCTTAAGGCAACAAAAACTGTTCTGAAGACGTATACAGGTGAAGCTGTGCCCATGTTGGGCACTATTGATGTTAAGGTGGAGCTCAATGGACAGGCGGCTAAATTGCCACTGTTTGTGGTGAGAGGTGACTACCCAGCCTTAATGGGTAGGTCTTGGCTTGGGAAGATTCAGCTGAACTGGGCAGAAGTGCACCGGATGACTAAAGAAGAAACCAGTCTAACCCCTATACTAAGGAAACATGCTGCTGTTTTTGGAGATGATTTGGGAAGTATGAAGGGAATCACTGTGACATTGAACATTAAACCTGGCAGTCCACCAAAATATCTGAAAGCCCGAACTGTGCCATATGCCATCAGGCCAAAAGTTGAAGCAGACCTGGAGCGCCTGGTCACTAATGGAGTCCTAATACCAGTTACCCATAGCTCATGGGCCACTCCTATCGTTCCAATAGTGAAGAAAGATGGCTCTCTCCGGATTTGCGGTGATTTTAAAGTCACTGTCAACCCAGTGTTGTGTGCAGAGCAATACCCGCTTCCCCGCATCGATGACCTCTTCGCAGGCCTGGCTGGGGGACAAAAGTTCAGTAAGATTGATCTGAGTCAAGCATATTTACAGATGCACGTCGATGAAAAGTCCCAAGAGCTGTTGACTATTGTGACTCATAAGGGGCTTTATCGATACTGTCGCCTACCCTTTGGAATCACATCGGCTCCCGCCCTGTTCCAGAGGGCTATGGACCAGATCTTGTGTGGCTTGTCAGGAGTTCAGTGCTATCTGGATGAGATCCTGGTCACTGGAAGAAATGAAGAGGATCACTTAAAGAATTTAGAGGCTACCCTACAAAGACTGGAAGAGTATGGCCTACGAGTTCGCAAAGACAAGTGTGAATTCTTCAAGCCCTCTGTTGAATATTTGGGACACATCATCGATTCTGCAGGTCTTCATAAGGCCCCTGCAAAAGTTAAAGCTATTGTGGAGGCTCCCCCACCTCGAAATGTAAGACAGCTACGCTCATTTCTAGGACTACTGAACTATTATGGAAAGTTCATCTCACAGTTAGCCACACTGCTAAAACCACTTCATGAGCTCCTTGGGCAGAACAAGGCCTGGAAGTGGACTGAAGCCTGTGATGTTGCATTTAACAAAGTTAAGGATGCATTGTTAAATTCTGAAGTTCTAACGCACTTTGATCCATCCTTACCCCTGCAATTGGCCTGCGATGCTTCCCCTTATGGAGTGGGAGCGGTCGTGTCACACATTATGCCTTCGGGAGAAGAAAGACCTATTGCTTTTGCTTCACGCACTCTAAGCAAAGCAGAAACTAACTACGCCCAAATCGAACGTGAGGCATTAGGAATTGTTTTTGGAATTAGGAAGTTTCATCAGTACCTGTTTGGGCGAAAGTTTACTCTTCTCACAGACCATCGACCTCTGACATCAATTTTTGGACCCTACACAGGCATTCCCCATTAGCTGCTAGTCGTATGCAACGTTGGGCATTGATACTTTCTGCACACACATATGAAATCAAATATCGGAAATCCACTCTGCACGGCAATGCAGATGGCCTCTCAAGGTTGCCTTTACCGGTCAAACATCAAGATAGTGCCCAAAAGGAAATCTTCTACTTTGAACAGGTAGAGAATACACCCATCACTGCTACTCAGATAAAGAAGGCAACCCGCGTTGACCCAGTATTATCCCAAGTTATGGACCTGGTGATGCATGGAAAATCTCGACAAACCTCTCCGGTCTCACCCGACCTTGTTCCCTACATGTCCAGGCGGACGGAGTTATCGGTCCAATCTGGTTGTTTGTTGTGGGGGAGGCGTGTCATTATTCCACCACCCCTGAGATCACAGATGTTAGAACAGCTACATTCCGGTCACTGTGGAATAGTGCGCATGAAGGAAATTGCACGAAGCTATTTTTGGTGGCCTAGATTGGACAGTGCTATTGAAGAGAAGGCAAAAGCTTGTATGTCATGTCAGAGTGTAAGAAATGCACCCCAGTGGGCACCCCTACACCCATGGGACTGGCCTGAAAACCCGTGGCAACGTATTCACGTTGACTTTGCTGGCCCCCTTGAAGGAAGCATGTTCTTGGTGGCAGTAGATGCCCATTCTAAATGGCCAGAAGTCTCTATAATGCAGTCCACTACTGCAGAGAGTACTATCCAAAAACTACGAGGACTCTTTAGTCGTTTTGGTCTGCCAGAACAACTTGTGAGCGACAACGGACCGCAGTTCGTCTCTCAGGAGTTTAAAAATTTTATGAAGGCAAATGGGATACACCACATCACATCAGCACCATATCATCCGTCCACCAACGGATTAGCTGAAAGATTTGTGCAGACAATGAAAAACGCTTTGAAATCAGCAAAGGGACAACACTCCATTCAAAAGCCTCTGGATACCTTCTTACTTTCCTATAGAAACACACCTCATGCTACGACCCAGGCTTCCCCAGCCTTTCTAATGATGGGACGACAGCTGCGCACTTGCTTTGATCTGCTGAAACCTTCTGAACCCAGACAAACTGTGCAACATCAGCTGCAATATCAAGTAATCAGACGGGCACCCAGAGCAAAAGACCGAACCTTTAGCCCAGGGCAGCCAGTTTTGGCTCGGAATTATACTTCCAGAGCTAAATGGGTCCCGGCCACAGTCATCACTCAAACAGGACCTGTTTCCTATACAGTCCGGACTGCAGAGAATCTTACCTGGCGGCGACATGTAGATCAGCTGTTGCCAGGTCATGCCAGTCTTCAGGACCCATCTGCAGTTGAGGGGTCTGACTTCACCCCTCCTGGTGAGACACCGAATCATGAGTCACCTGTTCCTGACTGTTCTCCTCCATTACTGCCGGCAGCTGAGATACCCCTTTGCCCAGCACGAGCTGATACCACCTCCTCACCTATTCGTGCTGCGGACCCTGAGCCCCAAGTCTTTCGGGTGCAACAACACCAGAAGTTCGCCGTAATCCACCTAGAGACAGAAGGCCTCCTCATCGGCTGGATCTTTAGTTAGGGCGAACCCACGGTTATGGGGCAAAATAATCCCCAGGGTTTAGCCGGGAATGGAGGCAGTCTACCCTCCTTCTCTAGTTTAGTGTGTGTTTTATTTAGGGGATGTTCTTATTAGGGGGGGAGGACTATGTTGTGTATTTGGTTGTCATGGGTTTTGTTACTATGGCAACTGAGTTAGACTATTAAGGGATAGCTCAGCCGGTTTCAACCGGCTGAGTGAGCTCTCTGTGTCTGTAAATAAAATGGAGGTTTTGGTTAGCTGTCTGCTCTCTGGCCTCAAGTGATTGCTTCCTACACCGGCTGCCCCTAGGACATAACAGCTCCCCTGCCTGGATGCTCTTGTGGAAATCCCACAGGCGACGCTGCAGGACTTGGCACTGTTGGTTTCTTTAATGTTGTGGTGTTTGCACGACTGCCAGAACAAAGCCGCCAACTCCTCCCTCACTGACTCCCACCAATCCCCCTGGTTACCATAGAACCCTCTGATGCTTTCCCGTTCTGCCAACACTGCCAGGCCTCGCCCCCCTGCTCCTTTATCTTGCAAGCTCTGGATGTTCAACTTCACTATCCTCTGCCCTGGGTCAGGGACAGGGGCGGGTCCAGGCACCAGTGCAGCAAGCTGCCGGGGGTGGCCTGCCGATCGCAGTGAGGGTGGCAGTCAGGCTGCCTGCAGGAGGTCCCCTGGTAATGCGGATTAGGCGGCATGCCTGCGGGAGCTCTGCCAGTGCCCCAGCTGCAGCAGCAATTCGGTGGTGGTACGCTGAAGGCACAGGACCGGCGGACCTGCCACAGGCATGCCGCCGAATCCGCCTTGCCAGAGGACCTCCTGCAGGTGTTGGGATAGATCTGTATAACATTATATACTAATGTTAGATGTGTAGAAAGTGTGACTAGAAAGGAGCAGTGTGACGGTGCTGCCCGTGGGAGCAAGCTGAGGTCACTCAATCAGGGTGAACTGCAAACAAAACGGGGCAGACAAACCCCAAACACTGGTGGTTATTCCAATACTTAGATTTACCAACCAGCACAAAACAGCTTCTGTAGCACCTCACTGGTCACTTAGAAGTCCAAACCACGCAGTTCCCTTAAAGTGCCCAGCCTCTGTCCAGACACACATGTCAGATATGATGATGATTCCTGAAAATCTGATCTCATTATATAAAAGAAAAGGTTCTTCCAATCTCAAAGGATCAGCCACATACCCAGGTTCAATTATAACTTAGATCTTACCCAAAATACACGCTACAGCCAATTCTTATTAACTAAGCTAAAATTTATTAAAAAAGAGAGAGAGTTTTGGTTAAAAGATCAATATACAGACAGACTTGAATTCAATTCTTGAGGTTCAGATGCACAGCAGAGATGAGCTTGTAGTTGCCAAAAGTCCTTTTAGAAATGGTCGAGAGGTTATAGTCCAATGTCCATATTCAGGGTGACTCCAGTCAGTGACTCGGGATCTCAATCCTTATGGCTTAAGGTTTCCCCCTCTTAAATCCCAAAGCAGATCTGAGATGAAGCAGGATCATGTCCCAGGGGTCTTATATATTTCCAGCAGCCTTTCAGCCTGAGAAAACAATGGGCTTAACTCCTTCTCCCAAACATCCTGGCAATTAGCACAGGGTAATTTACCCATTAAACAGTTCAGATACAGGTTAGCACAACCTTCAAAGAGACACAGAGACAATAATACTATTTCACTCAAGTATGATCATAAATGTTAATATTCCTTTTCTGATCTTTGAATTAAAACTACAGCAATAGACAAGACTTGTTTGCTGACATCACAAGCCCTGAGCAAACATCTCCCCTTCTACCTCTAACAATGCAGACTTGCATTTCAAAGCTCTATTCATTTACAGATCTTCCTAACCAGTCCTTAAGGTTCACCCATGGGTCAGGTCAGTGGGTGAGGTGAGTTAATTAACTCTTTCTGGCCCTGTCACCTTTCAATGAAATATTATATTACACTCATAACGTCACAGGAGGTCAGGAATAGGATAGCAGGGGCTGTGGGTCGGGAGTGAGGGGCACCGTCAGAGCTGGAGGGAGCGCAGGGGGCTGCGGGTCGGGAGTGAGGGGCACCGTCAGAGCTGGAGGGAGCGCAGGGGGCTGCGGGTCGGGAGTGAGGGGCACCGTCAGAGCTGGAGGGAGCGCAGGGGGCTGCGGGTCGGGAGTGAGGGGCACCGTCAGAGCTGGAGGGAGCGCAGGGGGCTGCGGGTCGGGAGTGAGGGGCACCGTCAGAGCTGGAGGGAGCGCAGGGGGCTGCGGGTCGGGAGTGAGGGGCACCAGCAGAACTGTGAGTCTGGAGGTCAGGGCTGGGATGGCAGGGGCTGCGGGTCGGGAGTGAGGGGCACCGTCAGAGCTGGAGGGAGCGCAGGGGGCTGCGGGTCGGGAGTGAGGGGCACCGTCAGAGCTGGAGGGAGCGCAGGGGGCTGCGGGTCAGGAGTGAGGGGCACCGTCAGAGCTGGAGGGAGTGCAGGGGGCTGCGGGTCGGGAGTGAGGGGCACCGTCAGAGCTGGAGGGAGCGCAGGGGGCTGCGGGTCGGGAGTGAGGGGCACCAGCAGAACTGTGAGTCTGGAGGTCAGGGCTGGGATAGCAGGGGCTGCAGGTCAGGAGTGAGGGGCACCAGCAGAGCTGTGAGTCTGGAGGTCAGGACTGGAAGGGCAGGGGCTGTGGGTCGGGAGTGAGGGGCACCGTCAGAGCTGGAGGGAGCGCACCAACACCTTCAGCTGGCACCTTTGCAGGGGAGCAGCCCAGGCCATCTGTTGCCTGGAGACAGGGTGTCGGCCATTCTCTGTGCAGATGGCATCACACAGTCCCTCTCGGGCTCTACAACAATCACATCCCCTTATCCCACCATCTAGAGCCTTGAGAAATGCATAGGGGAAACTGAGGCACACAGACAGTATTCAGAGAAAACATTAAGCACATTCCCAAATTGTAACACCTGTATACGACCAGTTACATACTTTGAAGGGTGTAAAATAATCAAATATTGTGCTAAATACAATGATACTCCAAACTGACTACCAACTTTAAGTTGCACGTTTTTCCCCTCAGGTGAGGGTTCTGGGGTGGGGCTGGGGATGAGGGGTTCACAGTGCAGGAGCGTGCTCGGTGCTGGGGGTGCAGGCTTTGGGGTGGGGCAGGGCTGAGGATGAGGAACTTGGGGTGCAGACAGGCTGCCCCAGGGCTAGGGTCAGAGAGGACTCCCCACCACCACCACTGGCAGCAGCAAGCTCCAGGGGAGGGACCCCTCCTCTCCCCCCTGCCCCCCGCAGCACACTCACTCTGCACCACAGTCACTGCACATGCTCCTAGGGCCCCTCTCAGGTCCAGAAAGCTCACTCCCCTCCCCTATGATGGGTACTGGGGGGGGGGGTTTGCCATCACAGGTGGCCTTCCGTGTTGCTGCCCCTCACCATAACTTCACTGTGGATGGGGGATGGGGCTGCCCCTTGCCCAGCATGGGGCAGAAGTGGGGTAGGCAGGGTGGTGGTCGCTATGGGGTGGGGGAGCAGGGTGTCATAAAATTCACCCAAGCCCCAGCTGCTCAGGTCTAGGAAGCCTCCCTTTCCCATCCCTCCTGTGGCGGGTGGGTTGGTGGGTGCTGGGGGAGGGGGCATTGCCTTCACATGTGGCTTCCTGCCTCCCCTGTGCAGCCTGCTGTTCCTCACTGGGGGTAGGGGATGGGGCTTTCCCGTCCCCAGCGTGGGGCAGGAGTGGGGGGGGCTGCAGGGTGGTGGCTGGGGGGGGGAACAGGGAGGGCAAGTTGGCACAAAATACACCCAAGCCCCAGCTGCTCAGGTAGGCCTATGAACCCCCTCCCCCATCTGCCCTGTGGTGGGGAGGGGCACTGCCTTCACATGTGGCTTCCTGCCTCCCTGACCCCTGCTGTAGCCTGCTGCCCCTCACCGCAGCTTCCCTGGGGGACGGTGGGAGGGGGTGGGGCTGCCCCCCCTTCCCCAGCGTTGGGCAGGAGTAGGGGCGGGGGCGGGTGCTGGGGGGGGGAATCACAGGGTCAAACATTCACGGAAGCCCCAGCAGCTGCTAAGGTGAGTGATGTCCGTCTCCTGGCAGGAAGTCCCCTTCGCGTCTCCTCCAGGTAGGGGCAGGGGAGGGGAGGGCTGCCAGGCACGGCACGGCCCCCTCCCCTCCTGAGGTGCTACAGCACCAGCAGCTTGCACTGCTGTTATGCTGTAACCCTTAGGCGGCGGCAGCAGCAGCAACAAGGCAGAGAGACGCGCGCTGCGCACTCTTTACGTACAGGCAGGGAAGCTCCAGGGCGGGGAGCGGGGGGGAAGCTCGAGCCCTGGCGGCGGCGGCGGAGGCGGCGGGGATGAGAGGCGGGGGCAGGGGGGGCGCTCCAAGCAGGGGAGAAACCTAGCTCCAAATATTGGTGGAGCAGAACCCCTGACTGTGCATATTCCTGGGGCTTTAGCCCCAGGAGCCCATATACGTTGGTGCCCATGGCCTCCACGAGTGCTGCACTCTGACCAGCTGAACCAGGCAAGCCACGGGAAGCTTCCAAGGTCTTCCCCTGGTGTGGGCTTGGATGCGAAAAGCACCTGGCCATTCATCAGCTGTTGCAAGAAGTGTGCAGAGTAGGAGTAGCGATGGGGCTGTAGCTTTCCACAGCATCTCAATTTGGGCAGCTTTCCATTCCCCTTTTCTGTGTAATGTCCCTCCCACGGGTTTCACGTGCGGAGCTGTACGACTCTGGCAGGGTGGCCATTTAGAAATCTTTTCCTTGCTTTTCTTTTTCACCTGGCCCCAGCGTTAGGACCGTTTGGGTGTTTCAGTGGGTGTGTTTTCCCATTTGGAGGCATTTGGAAGTTTGGAAGGGGAGCCGAAAGAGGCGTCTTTTTCACAAGCAAGTTGGCTTTCTGCACAGGTAGGGCCCTTGGCCGTAAAGCTTAGCTCCCTCAGTGCGTCTGCATGGGGTTCCTCCAGTGCCCCAAGAGCCCGTGCTAAACTCTCGGTGTGGGCGTTTGGCTTGCGCCAGTCAGAGTGCGGTGCCTGCGTCTTCCCAGGGCCGGCTCCCGTGAGGCGCGCATAACTTGGGAGGAAAGGGGTAGAAGAGGAAGCAAGTGAAGCTGACTTCGAGTGGTGGTGCCCCTGGGCGGAGTGGTCCTCCTGCTCCTTCCTGTCGGAGGGGTGGGATTGGGGGGGTCTGGCTGTGGGCGGTGGGAGGATGGTGTCCAGGGAAGTCCCAAAGGTCACCCTGCGCCGGCGGAGTGTGAAGCCTCTCCCCTAGGTTGGGGTGCCGAGGATTAAGCCTTCCTCTGTGGCTTGGGCTGGGGAGCGTGATCAGGCGTCGGGTCCATTTGGGTGGAGCTGGCGGCCGGCAAGAATTCGGGCCATCAGGTCAACCCCCTGTGGACAATGGGGGCGAGCCGGCAGGCCTGCGATTTTGGCTTCGCGGGCGGGCAGCTCAAGCCTGGCCTCCTATGAGCCTGGAAGGCAGCCGGCCGGGCTCACCCGTCTCGAAGTTCCTTTCAGGCAGCAGGTGGAGCGAGGTGCCCAGGGAGGGGAGCCCAAGGAAGTGTCAGGAGCTTGGTCCTGCCCGGCGCCTGCGCCCAGCAGGGCTCTTGCCAGCTCTAGGCCCACCTGGTTTTGGCCTCTGCCACCCCTAGCAGTCAGCCAGAAGAGCAGAAGCCACCCTCTCCCTCCCGGAGTGGCCAGCATGGGCTTTAACCCATGACCTTGGCGTTATTAGCACCATACTCTAACCAACTGAGCTAGCCGGCCAATGGCAAGGCCTGCCTTGCCTGACCCTTTTGGAAGGAGTCACTGGCTGGCGTGGGGAAAGATGTGGCCTCCGTTATCGAATGGATGGATCGAGACGCCACCTGCCAAGGTAGGGGAATTAGCTCAAGTGGTAGAGCGCTCGCTTTGTATGCGAGAGGCAGCGGGATCAATGCCCGCATTCTCCAGCGGCAAGGCAGCCCCAGGACCTTCTCTTGCCCTTCTTTTAGAAGCCATGGACAGTCAGCCGGCTCAGCTCCTCCAGTGGCCTCCATCCCTCTCCCTGCTTGGCCTCCCAAAAAGCCAGCCCTTGCGGAGCACAAAGCTCTTCCTCCCCGGCCCTTCTCCCCCTTGCGCTGACTGGGAGTCTGGAGACAGCTGGGGGAAGTTAGCTCAAATGGAAGAGCATGGGAGAAGTAGTCAGACCCAGACACACATTCTCCAGCCTGCTCTGCTCTGCTTTGCTCTGCTGGGCTGGGCTCTAGTGGGGGACCTGCACCTTTCTTTCTGAGCTCTCACTGGAGCACAATCCCTTTCCTCCTCCCTCCCTGCTAGTCTACGCCAAGCTCATTGGCCGGGAGGGAGAGCCACTCAAATACAGAATTACTCACATCCCAGGGGTCCCTGAAGAGAATGAGGAGCTGGGCGGGGTGGCATGCGATACCTGCTCAGCTGAGACCGTGAGACCTCGCAGCCTCCTGATCTCAGGCAGCATGGCAGCCGTGGAGCAGAGCAGAGCACGCAGACAGCTTGGAGACAGCCAAAGCGGGGAAGGGCTGCGTTGGTCTGGAAGAGGGAGTTGGTGGCTGTCTATCCTGGCGGAGGCAGGGTCGTTTTGCTGTATGCTGGGCCAGGGGCCAGGGAGCCTGCTAGAGTTGCTGAGCTGGGCCTGCTCCTGGCTTTGCTTGGGTTAGAGGAAAGTGGTGAAGATAAGAACGGCCCTCCAGGGTGAGACCGATGGTCCATCTAGGCCACTATCCCGTCTTCTGACAGTAACCGATGCCAGGCGCTTCAGAGGCAATGGCCAGAGCAGGCAATCGTCAAGTGAGCTATCCCTGCGTTGTCTTCTGAAGTTTGGTGCTTGTTTCAGGGGCTAACTCTCAGCCCAGACACACTCCAGGGAGGGAGCGTTGGTGTTTGTGCCGAGGAGCGTGGCTGGGACTCGGACCCCCTTCCCCAGCTCTGGGTAGCGCCCCCACCCCCTGCCCCCATTTCAGGCTGTGTTCTGCTTAAGGCCACAGAGCTCTTGCCTTTTTTTGCCCGGTGCCTGAGAGTCAGGCCAGCTGCAGGGAATTAGCTCAAGCGGCAGAGCGCTCGCTTTGCATGCG
This sequence comes from Mauremys mutica, assembly GCF_020497125.1. NCBI lineage: Eukaryota > Metazoa > Chordata > Testudines > Geoemydidae > Mauremys > Mauremys mutica. Next base: position 186,301 of record NW_025423320.1, on the reverse strand, counting down.
AGAGGTAGTGGAGGACGCTGCCCGCATTCTCCGAGCCTGTCGACTAAGGGCTCCTGATGAGCGTGGTGGACGGGAGAGTCGGCCATCTGACTTTTGGCCTTGCTGCCCGTAGCAGTCAAGCCGAAAAATCAAAAGCCATCCTCCCCAGGCCCACAGCCACCCAGGGGCTCCTCTGCACCATCTTGCATGAGCCGGTGGAAGTGGAGCCTGGAACTGAGCTGATGCGCTGAGGGTTATTTGCACTGTGCGCTTCACATGGAGGTGAAAACACGGGGCACAGATCTTTGAGCACAACCCTCATCCTGAGGAATGGTGGCGGGGGGGGGGCTGCATAAAGAGAGACCGGCTCTCCCTGGCGGGGCTGCAGTGGCTCTTCACAGGGGCAGTCCCACGGCCAATTGGTACCAGAGTTTTGCCGGCCTCCTTTCGTGGGCTGACCTGGCTCCTCTCTCTTTAGGGAGACTGGTGACCCCAAACTTTCCAGAAACCATCATAGCGAGGCCAACCTGAGCACAGACACCTGCTCAGCACCCCGGGTTGCAGCCCTGAAACCTGGCAATCAGCTACGCCCAGCTGCCCACCCAACAAGTGTTACACGCAGGAGCCTTCGTGCCCCGCGTGTTCAGGTCCCTCCCAGCACCAGCTTTAAACTCCGCTGCTCAGTTCTAAGCTTTGGCCACACGGGGGCAGCCTGGAGCTCAGCCAACGCCTCCCGTTGCTGGTTGCATTTCCCACTCCTCGTGGCAGGTTCACACCCCGCAGGCAGATCTCTGAATCGGAGCCGAACAGTTCCCCAAATCCAGCGCTTTAGCAGCAGCTTTGCTAGGAAAGCGCTGACGTCCCCAAGGAAAGTAAGAGCCAGAGCGCTGTGTCCAGGATCTTCTATTGGGCCCCTCACCGTGGTGTCTGTCAGGCGCAAGGAGAAACCAGGGAAATGTTTTCATGGCGTTTAAGGGCAGAAGGGGCCAGAATTACACCATGTAATAACACAGAATTACACCATGGCACATATTGATCCCACAGACCTTAGATAGATCAAAGCGTTTCAGCCCTCAGGAAGGAGGCTAAACTGGGTGCCAGAGGCAGTGAACCAGGGCCCCCCAAGGCAATGGCAGGGAGCTGACGAGGTGAAATATGCCCAGATGATCCCAGCAGGTGACCCACCCCCATGCTGCAGAGCTGGGAGTCCCTGTTCCTCCTGCCCTTAAGAATCTCTGGTGGTAAGTGGGTCCCCCCCAGTTCCCCAGATAAGAATCCTCCATGTGGTTTCCCTGGCTTCACCTCCAGATAAGAACATTGTGTGGAGGGGGCGGGAGGCAGGTTGTCTGGCAGATCTGTAAAGGGGAATTGTGTCTCCCTGTCTGGCCCAGGCTCCTGGGAGGAAGTGATCTCAGTGTGTCTGGCTGTCTCCATTCCTCCCACCCATAAGAATCCCTGGTGTGTGGGTGCACCCTAGACCATTAAGGATCTCTGGGGGGCGGGTGTCTCTCTCCCCTAGTCAGGATCTCTGGGGCGTGCCTGTATAAAAAGAGACTTTGACTCACCCAGGCTGGGCTGCCATCATGGAACAGACCAGGTGCTTCTGTGGAGGGTTTACGTTCCTTCAAGGCCGTGATCTCAGTGTGTGTGGGTGTCCCTGTCCCTTCAACCCTTAACAATCCCCGGTGCGTGGGTGCACCGGGCCCCATTACAATCCCCTCTGTCTTACTCCCCATGAGGGATCTGGTGGATGTCGGTGTTCCCCATGTTACTGGGGGTGTCTGGTGCCCCTGTCCCTCCTGGTTAATAGTGGAGTGTGTGGGTGACCCCCCGCCCGTTAAGGATCCGTGTTGTGTGGATGCCCCCGTTCTTCTCATTAAGAATGGTGCAACGGAGCATAAGGGTGTGTCCCCCACCCCATGAACTAGCTCCCGTGTGTGGTTCCCCTGACCCCATCCAGGATCTGTGGTGTGTGGGTGTCGCTGTTTCTATTTTCAAGATCTGTGTTGCAGGGGGCGTCCCCCCCCCCAAGTCAGAATCCCCATCCTGTGGGTGCTCCCATCCCCCCAGCCAGGCTCTGCGGGGTAGGGGTGTCTATGCATCCGAAGAAGTGAGCTGCAGCTCACGAAAGCTCATGCTAAAATAAATTTGTTAGTCTTTAAGGTGCCACAAGTACTCCTGTTCTTCTTGCGGATATAGAGTAACACGGCTGCTACTCTGAAACTTGTAAAAAGAGACCGTGTCTCACTGTCTTGCCCAGGCTATGCTGCAGGGGCTATTCACAGGTGTGATCCCACTACTGATCAGCACAGGAGTTTTGACCTGCTCCGTTTCCGACCTGGGCCGGTTCACCCCTCTTTAGGCAACCTGGGGACCCCAAGCTTCCCCGGGATCACCATATTGATGCTGAACTTAGTGCGGACACCTGATCAGCACAGCCCCTTACAGCCCAGAACTCCTGAGCTCAAGTAATCTGCTGGCCTCAGCCTCCCCAGGAGCTGGGATGACAGGAACCAGCCACAGAGCCCGGCTTGTTTTGTGGCCTGGCAGCTGGAGCTTTAAACTCTGCTTGTGAGCTCTGTGCCTTGGCCAGACGGGGACAGCCTGGGACTGGGAAATGCTCCTGCTTCCCCCGCCCCCATCTCATGTCGAGCTGCAGGTGCCGCTGTCCTGCCAGGTAAGATCCCGGCTGTTTCGGTGCCCCCTTCCCCCGCCCAGGTGTCCGGGTACCTCTGCCCCCCATACAGAATCCTGGCTGTGTGGGTGTCCGTCCCTCTGCAGAGGATCCCGGAGTGTGGATGCCCTTGTCCCCCCCCCCAACATCCTGGGTGTGTGGGTGCCACTCTCCCCCCCCCCCGTAGATCTCTGGTGGGTGGGTCCCCAGGGTGTGAGCGCTTCCATCCCCCGATACAGGCTGGGGGGGGGGGTATAACTGGCTCTCCCTGTCCTGCCCAGGCGGTGCTACAGCAGCTGTTCACAGGAGCAGCAACCCCACTGTCAACCTGCAGCTTTAACCTGCTCCAGGGGTGACCTGCTTCACCCTCCTGTGGGAGCCCGGGGACCCCGAACTGCCCAGAATCACCTGATTGATGCCGAGCTTAGCACAGACACCGGCTCAGCATGGCAGGGAGCTGCCCTGAGCCCTGACAATCAGCTTCCCTCCGCCTCCTGCTGCACAGCGAGGGTCCCACGCGAGAGGCTTTGGGCCCAGTTTGTTCAGGAGCGTCCCAGGCTCCAGCTGTAAACTCTGCTGGTCAGTTCTGAACTTTGGCCACACGGGGGCGGCACTAACGGTCCCATCTAAACGCTGTTTGCGTTCGACCCTTCGGATCGCAGATTGTAACCCGCGGGCAGATCTCTGAGTGCAGCCAAATCCCTCCCCAAACTGAACATTGAAGCAGCAGCTCCCATTGGAAAGATCAGGATTTTTGCCTTTAAAAACAAGGGAAATGTCTCCAGCGAGAGACTGAAAAAGCTCAACTGATTTCATTGACTCCATGAATGTTCCTCTGTGTCCCCCTAGGAGTCACGCCCCACATTTTGGGAACCACTGAACCCTACTCACTAATCAGCGGCTAGTGATGCCAAAGCCCAGGGAAAGGGAGAACAAGTGCGGGGCCCCCAGCACTGGAACCATGTGAAGGGGCTGCAGGAGAGGGGCTATGGCTGGTGGCCCAGGGAGTTAAGGGCAAAGGGGGCACAGGAGGGGGCAGGAGTTAGGGGTGAAGGAGGCACAAGGGTTGGGAGTGCAGGAGCTAGCAGTAAAGGGGGAGTGGGGATCATTCAGGGGCAATGGGGAAGTGCCAAAGTACAAGCTTTGCCCAGGGCACCATTTCCCCTAATGCTGGTCTGAGCAAACAATTGGAAATGACCCTTCAGTGAGACCAGAACCATCGTGTAGAAAAGCCCCTTTGTTAAGTGGTGGTGGCTGAGGGCTGAGGGAGATGGGTTAGAAAGCAACGGGCGTCTTTCTGTGGAGGTTTGATTCTTGCCTGCTAGGCAAGGCTCGTGTGTGGTGTCTCCATGGCTGCACTTTCCGTCTCTGATCTGCCACAGGGAGCCAAGTCTAGACATATTCAGAGGCTCTATGCCAGCGTTTCTCAAACTTCCTTTCACTGTAACCCCCTTCTGCCAAAAAAACGTACTACATGGCCATGGATAGAGGGACCAAGCCCCTCCACACTGGGCACAGGCAGAAGAGACAAAGCCTGAGCCCTGCCCCAGTTAGGGGAGGGCAAAACCAGAGCTTGAGGGATTCAGCCCTGGGTGGTGGGGCTCAGACTTTTGGCTTCAGCCCCAGGCCCCAATAAGTCTAATGCCAGCCCTGGCAACCCCATTAAATCAGAGTCACATCCCACTTTGGGGTCCTGACCCACAGCTTGAGAACCACTGCTCTATGCTGAGGGGAGAGAGTTTTCCTGTGGGTGCAGTTAAGCCACTTTGCAAGAGGTGGCAGCTATGTCAGTGGGAGAAGCTATATCGGTGGGTGTGCAAGCTGTGGTGTTTACCACATTTAAGAAGTTTAATCAAACCCCATTTTTAAAACCACCTGTGGTCTGGAAATGGCAAAGGAGCTCGATGAAGCAGGGTTTGTCCTTCAAAGTCTTGGAAATCACGATTCCCTATTCAGGTCATTGTGGGGGTATAGCTCAGTGGTAGAGTGCTTGATTGCAGCTCAAGTGATCTTCAAGAGGTCAGATTAGATGCTCTAATGGTCTCTTCTGGCCATAAAGTTGACTAATTTCTGAAAAACTGAGTGTAGCATTGGGAGCAGCGTCCGATGTTTTCCTGTCTAGCCAGCTTGCTTCCTAGAACGAACGCTCCTTGAATGGGGTGATCCACAGGGAGTAGCTTAAACCTCCAAAGTGCCTGGCCAGGGGCAGGACATTAGCACAGCAAGGGAGGGGTGTGGCAGTGACATCACAAAGGCCTTTTGCAGGACCTCAGACTATTGGTCAAAGGTGGTGGGGAGGTGGTGACCTCACAGAGAGATGCTGACATCAGCCAGGCAGGACAGGGGCGAGGGGCCAGGGAAACCTCAGAGACCCCTGTGGCTTTGCTTCAGCAAGTCTCCTTCTCCAGGTTTCTCTTTGAGGACTGAGAGAGTATTCGGGTTCACGTACGTGAGAGCCAGGAGGAGCCTCTTTTGAGTTTTCTCCTTCCCTTTTCCTGATTTTACTAGAAAACAACCATCCCTGTTTAGAAGGTAAGAGCCTCCTCGAGGTTTGAAACCTGTTCAGTCTGGTCCATCTGGTGACAGTTGAATTTTAGACATGGAAAACACTAGCTTAAGAGGCAGAATTTTATTCCGCACCTGGGATTTTGTCCCTTAGAACCACTGGGGTCATTAGGGTTTGTCCTTTTTGTTTCACCTTTTCCTCCATCCATCCCTTCCTCCTTTCTCTTTGTCTCTTGCTTCTTTTGTCCTTTCACCTGTTCTCGTCCCAACACCAGGAGCTGTGTGTGTGTGTGTGTGTGTGTGTGTGTGTGTGTGTGTGTGTGTGTTGCAGGGGAGTGCTCTGCATCTCCCACTGTGGGAGGTCCACCCAAAATGTGGGGCTGAAATAGTGCTCGGGCAGTGATCCCCATCAGTGACCTGGGCCATCCTTTGGGCTCTCTGGTGAGAACCCTCAGCCTCCCGTCCTCAGTCTCTACCCTGATTGGCTGAGCAGGGGGTTATTGACAGGGAGGATACTCGGGTCCTTGTTGTTCTCTTTTAAGCCCAAGGAAATAAGTCATAACCTGTTATATGTTTGACAAATTTTGCTGCTTCGCTGCATTAATGGTCTCTGAGCAGTTCATGATTCTCTCTAACATTGCAGTTCTCCTCAAATACTTGCTGAATAATTACTGTGCACTGTTGTTGGTCTGGAGCTCATCTGAGAGCACTTTAATCAGGTCATTCCATGTGTGAAATTCAAGGTCTGATGGTTAGTTTGAAAATCAGGGCTCTTAGGTCCTATTCCCAACTCTGCCACTGGCTGGCTGTGTGACCTAAGACAAGTCAATTCTCCTTTCTCAGCCTTAACTTCTCCCTCTTTCAAGAAGGGATAATAATGATCCGCTCCTACCTACCTCACGGTGGGTGGAGGATTGGGATCCACTGGAGAGTGTCACTAGGAGTATCAGAGGGGTAGCCGTGTTAGTCTGGATCTGTAAAAGCAGCAAAGAGTCCTGTGGCACCTTATAGACTAACAGACGTATTGGAGCATGAGCTACTGCACATGGCTAAGCAAACAGAACAAACCCCCAATCCCCCCTGTGCTTTGGGAGCCAGGTTTGTGGTGGGAATTCTGTAGTTCAGATGACTTCAAGCCTGGACATTGTGATTCTTTACCAGTTTCTCTGGCATTGGGGCAGTTTTGTGCTCACAGCTGTGATGGCCGAGTGGTTAAGGCGTTGGAGTTGAAATCCAATAGGGTTCCCCTGCACAGGTTTGAATCCTGCTCACAGCGAGGCCTGTGTTTTAGCCAGTCTCTCACCCGGGCAACACCTCTGTACAACCCCCTGAGACACTCTCAATTCTATCCCCACCCCAAGTAAATCCTGTTCTGCTCCTTTCCTAGACATCCCTGGGACACCCCCTCACACTGTGTCCCTGAGGGGTCAGGCAAACTCTCAGCACCTGTAGCCTCTGCCACTCACCTGGTGCCCCATATATCAGCCATAGCCCTGGTTCTGCTCCTCTCTCTAGAGTGCGAAAGGAGCTGAGTCAGCGACTCCATGGGAGCTACGGGGCTGCAGAACCAACAGAGAAAAAATAGGTGCTCAGCACCCACTGGCAGCCAGCTCTGCCCCACCCCCCTACTACAGGCCTTGCTGACAAGCTCCTCCTCTTCCCCTTCAGCCCCTCCCACCTGCCAGTGATCAGCTGTTCAGTGGGGTGCAGGAGGCGCTGGGCGGGGAGAGGAAAGAGCAGAGACAGGAAGAGGTGGGAGCTTGGGGGAAGGGGTGGAGTGGGGTCAGGGCCTGGGGAGGAAAGCGGGGGAGTTGTTCTGGGCCGGCCCTGAAGGGAAGCACCGACTATCACAGTGACAATACAACTGACCAGCCTTGCGGGGGAGGCTGAGGGAGATCCGGACTCACCAGGTCTCTTCTCTCCCCCACGGTGAGCCAGACACTGCTCTCTCCTGGCTCTCACTCTAGCAGCTGGACGCCAAGGAGCCATTTCCCCACAGGAAGTGCATTGAGTGCCCCTGTGGTGCTGGGGGGCTGGTGCTGCTGCTGCCTGTGGGGCTGGCAGGGGGCCGATGTCTGCACAGACTCTCAGCTGCCAGGCCGGAGGGGGCACTTGGGACCTTACCAGACTGGCTCAGTGAAGACGGGGGGCTGACAGAGCAATACAGACGCTCTCCAGAGCACGGAGCAGCAGCCGCCCATGCAGCCAGGCAATGAGCATTTCCCACAGCCTGGAGCCCAGGGGGAGGCGGCAGCTGCTGTTCCAGCTCCTCGGGGACAGGCCCTGTCAGCCAACAGCCACTTCTTACTGACCACAGCTAAGGGTGTGGGGTTCCTCCGGTGGGGGTGTGGAGCAGCCGTTCGTTTTCCTGTTCTTTTTGTGTGCAACTGCTGACAAAAACATCCTGGACAAAGAAGCAACAGGCCAAAATACTACCATGTATCTGCCAAAGTATTTCAGCTGGGAGAGTGTTAGACTGAAGATCTAGAAGTCCTTGGCTCAATTCCAGGCTTTGGCAGGCCCTTTCATCTCTCTTTGTGCAGGGGTGGCTTGTTTTCTGGGAGCACAGCAGTGTCTGCACCCAAGCTGAGTTCCTGAGCTTGTGCTCTGCAGTAGGAAAACATAGAATGGGCTTCTGCCCCTAGTTGGCCCACCTGACCTTTAACAAGGAGAGATGGGAGCTGTCTTTCCCAAAGACGGCAGGGAGAGAGTGAGGAAGGGCAGCCCTCAGGAATGGTGCCAGAGGGCTGCTGGGCAGTGACAGGCAGGGATTGGGGATGGAAGCTCCTCTACGCAGCTGAGCAAGGGCAGTACCAGGGAAGGGGCATCTGTAAAAGTGATCCAGCAACACCTCTCCTCCTCTGGGCACCTAGAGCAGAGGCGGCTGAGAAGGGAAGGCTTAAAAGCCACAGAGCAACTGAGGTCAGGGCCAGAGAAGGGCAGGACCATGCCTATGTGTGGCCTTCAGACAGGCACAAAAACTCCCAGCCAGGCTGCTCCCTGCTATGCCAAACTCCCACTTTCTTTGGCAAGCCAGGAAGGGCAAAGCCTAGACTGGAAGCACCTGGGGCTCATGTCCCAGCCTTTGTGATGCCCACCCCCCAACTCCTTCCCGGGGCTCTAGCTGAAGCCAGAGCATTGGCCGGAGCGGCCAAGAAGAGGTTCCAGCCCTGCAAGGAGCAGGACGTTCAGCACAACGGTAAAATTGCAGAAACACAACCACCAAAGGACTTAAACCCTCAATCTTCTGATCCACACTCAGATGCCTTATCCATTAGGCCACATGGTAACATGAGAAAAACCACTCCAAGCACTTCTTTGGAAAAGGCGACATTGTGTTTCTCAGGTCATCTGCTGAGGGGGGCCGAGACTCTCTGGGCACAAGAAGTCGAGTTCCCAGCGACACGTGAGACTTAATTCTATGGAGCCGGGTGCAGGGTTTTGGCAGGGAGGCTCAGGCATGGGGGACTGGGGTGCAGCGGACGGACCGGCTGTCTAGGTGTGGAGATTTAGTCGCACTGAGGCACAGGAGGGAGGAGGAGGAGGAATCCTGCTGACAGGCAGTGGCTGTGCAGAAAAAGAGGAGGGGTTCCTGGGACTTTTTTTGCCTCTCTTTTGCCTGCCTGCTCGCTCTTGTGCTGAATGGTGAAGATGGTCTCAACAAGCCCAGGTAGCTCAACTGGTAGCCCATCAGACTCTTAATCTGAGGGTCCAGGGTTCAAGCCCCTGTCTAGGTGCTCAGCTTTTAAGTTACCTTGTGTGCCAGGAGCCAAATTATTCCTGGTGCTGTCCACCTGCCACATGCGGATTCCCAGAAGCTGTGGCCATTTCCTGGAAAGGTTCCTTCCCTCAGGAATCAGGAGAAAGGCCACATCCACAGGAGCAGGCCTAGAACAGGCAGTGTCTGGCTGGCAGGAAGCGCTGTGGGGGCAGGTGCTGAGAAAGCCCAGAGGGGGAGCAGCAGAGATGAGGGGAAGAGAGACAGAGAAGCAATGAGGACAGAGCACAAGTGTACAGGGGCATCTGGTCTGGCTATTGTGGGGAACTTATCTGGTTTATACATGACCCTGGTGCTGCAATTGGCTGGCGGAAGGATCTGAGTCCCCACCCCCTTACCCAGAGGCTGCCTGACCCCAAGGAGGCTCTTTCTACTCTCCTGTGTGGCAGAGTCCTTGTAACCCCAACAAGGCTGGGCCCAGGAATCCTGGGGGGGTTTGATGACCCCCAATCTTGTCATGATCACTTGAACAGGGCTACAGTGTCCCCACTCTGGGCACTTCCTTGACCCACTCCTCATTGCATGTGCTTCAAGCAAACACCATTTATTACCCAGCAATCAATGTAAAACACAAGGAAAGATGGGAAAGGAAAACACGTCACCCTGTTCTGTGGCGCAGGGAGATCACAACCAGCGTCTCTGGAGGGTCAGGGCAGGTCACGGTCTCTCCCTCACATGTCCCAGGCCTCCTCCCCAGGCCCTGGCTGTGCTGCAGGGACACCACGGGCTGGACACTTGCTCTGGCAGTGGCCACACGCTCTAGGTGACAGGCCCCTTGTTCCCAGTGTCAGCCCCCATGTAGGGAATATGATCCCCCCACCCCCAAAAGTCTGGCCTGCAAGATCTCTTGACAGGTGGCATCTCCTTGCACTGGGCCTTCTGCCCAGGGCCCCCCTCGCTCTCCCACGCTGCTCACTGCACCCACCTCCAGCCCCAGTGCTGCTGCGGCTCTGCCTCCAGCTCCCTGGGCTGCTCCTCTGGCTCCGCTTGCTGCAGCTCTTCTCCCAGCACAGATCTGCTCCCTGGGCAGCTTCTACGGCTCGTGCTGCTGCGGCTCGGCTCCCAGCACAGATCTGCTCTGGTTCTCCCCAGCTGGTGCAGCTCTGCTCCCCGGCTCTTCTCGGGCTCCTGCTCTCTCCTTAGCTCCGCCCCACTCTGGCCCGGGCAGTTCCAGCTCCCACGGAGGACGGGACCCCCTGGCCTGGTGACTCCCTCATTGCACTGCCTGGCCTGTCAGTGCGGCTAACTTGGAGCTTTGGCCTCTCCCCATTGCCCCTGGGGTCTGTCAGTCTCAGGGGCCTGATTTCCCATTGGCCCTTCCCCCTTCTATTGGTGCTGGGAACTAGCCAACCAACCCCCCCACTAAGTTTTAGTAAGGGGCCAACAGTCCCTTACACAAGCCGGCCCCATGTGGGTCACCGATGTGCAGAGAAGGCAGCACGAGCTGGTCCCATGGTGTAACGGGCAGCACTCAGGACTCTGAGTTCAGATCTCAGTGGGACCTTATGTTGGCTTGTGGTAAAGCGCAGGAGCTCACAGTGCTCAACTTCCTTGTCTCCAGCTGTGCACGAGCCAATCTTTCCTCCCCAGCTGGGTGACTTGCCCACTGGAGCCAGGTCTTGGGTTGTGATGGCCAAAACTGGTTGGGGCTCTAGAACTTGTGACCCTGATGCCTGTGGTTTGACTAGGTGGTTGGGATTCTTGCTGCTTCACATGAGGCCCACAAGTTTGGCCATTTTGCTTGCAGCCACATTACCTCTTGTCCACATGGCACTTGAAGAAAGGAGTGCCAGGGCCAGGCTTCATAGTCAGGGCTAGGCAGGAGGGAGGCAGAGTCCCAGGCTGGAGAACAGCACCTCTCCTCCTCTGGGCACCTAGAGCAGAGGCGGCTGGTGCTGACAGCTCCAAGGGAAGGCTTAAAAGCTACAGAGCAACCGAGGTCAGGGCCAGAGGAGGGGAGGACCATGCCTATGCATGGACAGCAGACGGCCACAAAGACACCTGGCCAGCCTGCTCCCTGGTACGACAAACCCCCACTGAAGATGTGCTTAATCCACTTGCTGATCAGGAGGAAAACCTGTCAAAATCTATGTGTGAGGAGAACTCGCTTGGCTTGGAAGGAGCGAGGAAAAAGAGTGAGTGAAAAAAATAACCAGCGAGAGAGAGAGAGAGTGAAAAGAACGTGAAAGGCAGAGAAAGAAATAAGGGAGAGAAAAAAACATTAGAAAAAGAAGGAAAGAAAGGAAGAGCGTGAAAGGTAGAGGGGAAAAAAGAAAGCAAGAACATACAAGCTAGAGAAGGAAAGGAATGAAAAAGAACGGATGAACCACAAGCGCTAGTTGAAGATGGAATGGGAGAGTCAGAGAAAGGACAGACTGACCTGTTAAGTAAGGTTGCACCCCAGAGTCTCCATGTTGGGGGCACAGGCCTCCCATTTCCGTCCTGGCCCTGCTTGGGGGGACCATCCACAGGTGCCTATTGGAACCCCCATGCTGCGAGGAGGGGACAAGCCCCCCCCATACCCTCCCCTTGGGACACGGGCTCTCCCCAGTCATGACTCCCTTCCCGCATGCTCTGGGCACAAGAAGTCGAGTTCCCAGCGAGGTGTGAGACAATTCTCTGGAGCCAGGTACAGGACTTTGGCAGGGAGGCTCAGGCATGAGGGATTGGGGTGCAGCGGACGGACTGGCTGTCTAGGTGCTTAGATTTGGTCTCACTGAGGAGAAGGAGGAATCCTGCTGATAGGCAGTGGCTGTGGAGAAAAAGTGGGATGTCCAGGCTGCTCCGGTCTCCTTCTTCCAGCTCCTCATCTGGCTGGGCTGCTCCACCGGCCTGGACAAGTCCCCTGCATGCACAGCAAATAGCCCAAGAGCCATTTCTGCCCAAACCTGTGCTGGGGGGTGAGCGTCTGTCTTCCCTGTCCCATCCGCGCTAGAGCAGACCACTAGATTGAGAGAGACAGTCAACAACTATTAAGGCTAAGATTATATAAAGGGGGTCACAGAATCTGTGACTGTCAGAGATCTCAGTGACATTTTCCACCTCAGCCCTGGGGCAGCAAGACTGGAGCTGTCGGCCGGTGGGGGCCTCACAGCTATCAGCCACCAGTGTCGGAAGGGGCTCCCACAGGCCCATGCCACCACGGATGGACCCCACAGCTCTCAGCTGCTGTGGGTGGATCCCAGAGCTCCCAGCCACCACATGTGACAGGGGAACCCTGGAGCTCCCAGTCGGGTGACCAGGTTATAAAGTCCGGTCAGCCATGCTGCGGGGCTCAGGCAGGCTGGTCCCTACGTGTCCTAGGGCACCGCGCTGCACCCTGGAAGTGGCCAGTAGGTCCCCCCTGCTGCACCGCTGACCAGGAGCCACCCGAGGTAAGTCTGCACCCCAACCCCTTGCTCCAGCCCTGAACCCCCCCAAACCCAGAGCCCCCTCTTGCACCCCAGAGCCCTCACCCCTCTGCACTTCAACCTCCTGCCCCAGCCCAGAGCTTCCTCCCACACCTGGAACCCATCATCCCTGCCCCCACCCGAGAGCCATCATCCCGTCCTGGACCCCGACCCCCTGCCTCAACCCACAGCCCCCTCCTGCACTCTGAATCCCTCGGCCCCACCCTGCAGCCTGGAGCCCCCTCCTCCACCCCAAACCCCTCATCTCCCCACAGCTCCCACAGGCAGACCCTGGAGCTCCCAGCAGCCATGGGTGGCCGGGGAGCCCCCACAGCCCCACCCCACTGCCTATGGACCCTGCAGCTCCTACGAGTGGACCCCAGAGCTCCCAGCCGCTGTGAGCGGACCCAGGATTTCCCAACAGGCCTTGATGGCGGGAGGACCCTGCAGCCCCACGTCATTGCTCACAGACCCTGCAGCGCCGAAGCCCCGGGAGCTCCCGGCCGCCCCAGGCAGGAGAGGAGCCCCCAGCGCTCAGACACCACAGGCAGAGCCCGGAGCTCCCAGTCACCGGGGGGGTGAGGAGAAGCCGCAGCTCCCAGCCGCTGCGGGCGGACGCCAGAGCCCCCAGCTGCCATCGGGACCCCGCGGCCCCCGGCCGCCCCGGGCAGGACCCGTCACCCCGCGTCCGGCAGGAAACAGCCGCGCGCCGAAGCGCCTCGCGCCCTGTGACCCCCCCCGGTGCTGCGGCTTCTCGCCAGGCGGGAGGCGGCGCCGCTGCTGCGGTCTCGGTTCCTCCGCCCAGCAGCGGGACCCGGCCCCGCGCAGCCTCGCGCCGCTTCTCGCGGGCGGCGCTGAGCTCTGAGCGCACAAGTCCCTGGCGGCTCCGCCCCGCATCGCTGTCAGACAACGTCACCAATGGGAGATGAGCCTGTCAGAAACGTCAGTTGGGGAGGGCCCAATGGGAGACCAGCTTTCAGAGACCCGCCCCACGCAAGGGCCAATGGGTGATTAGCTGTCAAAAAACACTAGGCAGGGTGGCACCAGCCAACCAGGAACCACCCCTCATCTCAAGCCCCCAAACAGCCCCCCCACCCCCCACCTGTCCTATGCCCCACAGCAGCAGCCAGCACCTGGTGGCTCGTGTCACACCCCACAGCAACCCCCAAAGCAGAGTCTCAATTCCTCTCCCCCACCACTGCTCTTCATTAGGTAACAAAAACCTCACCAAAAAAGAAAGGAAACACTTTCTACTTCCTACAACCAAGCTTCTCCCGCAGCCCCTTCCCCATGTCTGGCCACACGCTCCCAGCTCAGGGTGACCACACACCCCGTCGGGGCAGGCTCTGCTCAGCCCGGCTCCCCACAGCCTGCACTAAACATGTGGGTCCCAACCCCAAAACTTACTCATATTTTACCCCAATGGCCCCAAACTGCCGCTTTTAATATATGCAAATAAGGTGCTGCCACACTCAGGCCACACCCGAGCTCTGCCGTGGAGCCACCCAGCAGAGAACCAGGTGATATTTAAATTAGCCAGGACGCCGCTCAGTCATTGCCCTCTGCTCCCAACAGGTGGCGCCGGAGAGCTCCGAGCTCGCTCAATTCCCTTTCTCGCGTCGGCTTCAGCCCCCGGGTTACAAACGCACCAACCGGGGAGCAGGAGTGTGGGGCTGCTCCAGGGTGACCAGATGTCCCATGTTTAAAGGGACAGGCAGGTCCGGGAGGACTTTTTCTTATATAGGAGTCTATTACCCCCCCACCCCTGTCCCGTTTTCCACAGTTTCTTCAAGGTCACACTATGAGGCTGCTCTGCGGGGACGGACTTGCACACTTGGGAGCCAACAGCCGGATCTGCCTGCCTGGGAAGCTGAGTCCCTCCAGAGGCGCTTGGGAAGCCAAAGGGGCCGTGGGTGAGTTTGTGATGAGGTGAGTGTGAAGTGTGGAAGTGGGAGGGTGACAAGAGGAGGTTTTGAGAGGAAGAAAGGTGCTGCTGAGCTGGTAGGTGAGGGCAAGGTCCCAGGCGGGTGTTGTGTGAGGAGCGGTGTAGGCCCCGAAAGGCGTCCTGCTGGGCAAGGGCAGGTGAGGAGGGCCAGGGCTTTTCCCAGGGCTGTTGCTGCGGCCAAAGCCTTTGGGAAGCAGAAGAGGGCCAGGGGTGTTGTTGCCTGATGGGGCCCATGCGACGGTGTAGGTGTACGCTGACCAAGGCTGGTCTGTGGGAGCTGGGTCCACTCAGCGTGCCCCTTTCCTCATTAGTATAGTGGTGAGTATCCCCGCCTGTCACGCGGGAGACCGGGGTTCGATTCCCCAATGGGGAGGGTGACCCCTTTTGAAGGGGGGACAAAGAAATCCCTGGCCTGCCCACCACATGCCTTGCATTCTCCTTCGACGGCCACTTCCCTTCGCACCCCGCACTGATGGCTTTCACCTCCAGAAAGACAATTACCTCGCAAGGAAACGCTCGCCCTAGCCAAAGCCTCCCCCGGGGCCTGCACGTGGGGGCACGTTTCAGAGCGGCAAAGGGAAATAGGCTAACCAGGGCCATGAGGACAATGGCCCAGAGAAACGGGGAGGGACTTGGTCCAGGGGTGGAGGAAGACAGAAAAAGGGACAGGCATGGGATTGGCTTCCTCTCTTTTTTCCTTTGCTCAGCATTTGACCTGTGACTGTAATGGGGAGACTTGAGAAATACCTGTGGCCGCCGGCGAGGTAGGTGGCCGCCCCGAGAGCGCGGAGCTGAGCATTTTCTGCTGGGCTGCTGCCTGCGCCCCCAGCACCTGGCCGTGATCGTATAGTGGTTAGTACTCTGTGCCGTGGCCACAGCAACCTCGGTTCGAATGCGGCTCACAGCATTACTTTTTGGTGGGGAGGGGCTATCCTGCAGCATGCCTCGTGGCTCAGTCTGATGGCATCCGTTTGCAAAGAGAGCCATCGGCCGGTCCTTAGTTTCTGCTTGGTAAAGGCAAGTCAGTGGGGTCCATCGGTCAGAAAAAGAGTCCCAGGACTTCTTGCTGGTCGCCAGGGTCCAAAAGCAGCGCATTCCCTCCTGGAAAGGGCTGTGTTTGGAATGTCCATCCAGTGCGCGTTGAAGGAAAGGATCTGCGTGCCTGGGAAGCTGCGTCCCTCCAGAGGCGCTTGAGAAGCCAAAGGGGCCGTGGGTGAGTTTGTGATGAGGTGAGTGTGAAGTGTGGAAGGGGGAGGGTGTCAAGAGGAGGTTTTGAGAGGAAAAAAGGTGCTGCTGAGCTGGTAGGTGAGGGCAAGGTCCCAGGCGGGTGTTGTGTGAGGAGCTGTGTAGGCCCGAAAAGGCGTCTGGCTGGGCCAGGGCTTTTCCCAGGGCTGTTGCTGCGGCCAAAGCCTTTGGGAAGCAGAAGAGGGCCAGGGGTGGTGTTGCCTGCTGGGGCCCATGCGACGGTGTAGGTGTACACTGACCATAGCTGGTCTCTGGGAGCTGGGGTCCTTCCATGTGCCCCTTTCCTCGTTAGTATAGTGGTGAGTATCCCCGCCTGTCATGCGGGAGACTGGGGTTCGATTCCCCAACGGGGAGGGTGTCTCCTTTTCAAGGGGGGAACAAAGAAATCCCTGGTCTGCCTACCACATGCCTTGCATTCTCCTTCTATGGCCATTTCCCTTCGCACCCCGAACTGATGACTTTCGCCTCCAGAGAGACAATTACCTCGCAAGGACAGGCTGGCCCTAGCGAAAGCCTCTCCCTGGCCTTCCGCCCCCGGGCCCAGCTTCGGGGCCTGCACGTGGGGGCACGTTTCAGAGCGGCAAAGGGAAATAGGCTGGCGAGGGGCATGAGGACAATGGCCCAGACAAACGGGAAGGGACTTGGTCCAGGGGTGGAGGAAGACAGAAAAAGGGACAGGCATGGGATCGGCTTCCTCTATTTTTCCTTTTCTCAGCATTTGACCTGTGACTGTGTAGCCTGATTTGGGGAGGGTTAGTAGGGACAGTGGATTTTATCCACTTAATTTAGTTTTATTTAATAATTAATTTTCTAATTCATTAATAATATTAATAATAATTAATAGATATTAATAATATGGGTATGGCTCGCCAATATGTGTGATCAGAAGATAAAGTTCGTCTTGAATCAGGCTTCACAGAATTTATACAAGGAGATTGGGATATATCTGACAGGAAATTACACTGAGACAAAATTAGTCAATTAAGACCTTTTATTTAAAATCAATAAAACAAGAAGTAAATGTAAAATGTTAAAAGCAGTTTGAGATTACAAAGTTAGAAATATCACAGTTCTAAATGCACTCAGCAGCAAATAGCACTAGAGTGAATTTCACACCTCTGATAGAGGAAGTATAGTTATGAGTTTTAGCCCTCTATAAACTAAATGCTTAGAGGTGAAGCAGAAATAAGAATTTGTTCATACTTACAACTGTGAAAAGAATTAATACTACGACTTAGTATTGACAGCTTTCGTAGGAGAAAGAGGCTTCGAAGTAGGTTGAGACGATGGAGAATTGAAAGATGGTATTGCCTGCCTAATGGTGGATTGTCACCCTTTTTATAGGGAGAAATCCTTCCTCCTATGCCCAAATTTGTCTTTCCCCCATGGAAAGGTGAGGGTACCTGTTTTCATAGGCTGACCTTTTGTGTACGTATTAATGACAGCTATGTACGTATCTTGTGGTGTACGTGTTAGATTTGTGGGCAGAAATACCCTCCTTTTCACCCTAACTAGGTGAAAGGTTAGCAGACATTCAAAAAGTCCCTAGACAATTTGCGTAGGTTTGTCTCCTACTGTTACTTTTCTGAGTAAGGGTCTTAAAGGTTGCTTTCAGCGTCACAGAGGAAATTGGCCAGGATGTCTGGCCTAGAAGTTTCTAGGTATCTTGCATTACAGCTATTGCAAATAATTCTATTAATCTATGCAGCCTACACACTTTTATCAAAAAGACATTTTATACTGACCAACAGATTAATCCTCAGGGCTACACGCCCCCCTTTGACGGGGTGGTTTCCATAAAGAAACCCCGTCACCTAGGACTTAATATCTGTGGGGCCCTTTTTAGTTTCATACCTGGGCGAATTTTGGTATGTATCAGGAATGGGCACCATGTATATATATTCATCTTTATCCCCAGATGGTGCTCGTCTGTGCATTTGTTTAGGTGATTGTCTGGGTGTCTGTCTAGGTCTCTGCCTAGTTTTTGGCTTGGGTTTGTTGCGTTTATACAGCATATAACCTAAAATAAGGAAATTAATCCCAATCCCAATTCCTTGGATAATTATCCATACTTCTAATCTGAAATTTTCTCTAAAAGTTGTTGCAGGCTCATTCCCTTCATTCATTAATTGGGTAATAATTTGTTGGGCTTCATCCATATTATTAGTAATTTGAATGAGGCGAGTCTCCTTACGAGTCATTAAGGATTTCAGTTGCAACCCTAATGGTGGAATATAAGCCAGAAAAGTAGGTGTGCTTTGAATAGTTAAATTCTGGTAATCAGGGTTAGACTGAATAATGGTAATGTTCTCAAAAATAGGAATAGGGGAAATAACTTGATTTCCTATTACCGTGGGTTGCTTTGGGGTAAAACAGAAATTTGGCTCTGTGACAGGACACTCCAAGGGACCATACTGGTACCTCTTTTGGTTGGTAACCACACATAATTGGTTCCTTCCAGCATAGGTCATCCTCTCCATCGGAGTCTTCCATGTGGTCAGCCTCACCAGGCATGACGATGATGAATTCTGTGCTTTCTCTCCCTGTAGTCCACACAAAACAGTGTCTGTTTCAAACACATTACACCTACAGATATACTGGGGTCCTTTTTCAGAACAACAGGCCATCTGTGGTACCTTCCAAGTCTGAGTTGGAGTGTGATAGACTACCAGGGGAGGTGCATTAACGCGTTTCCTGTAGATGTCATCTTCGAGGTGACCTATAGAATGGATAGCAGCCAATTGCCTGTACACATCTTTGTCTGGGTCAAACACTGGTAACGAGACCGTGAATGAAACATACAAAGACCGTGCCATCATACAATCTTTTGTAAGAGAACAACTGTCTCGGTTGGGGTGAGGTGTCACAGATCCTATCTCTCTCATAGCACCCACTGACAAATGCTGGCATGCATCCAAACAAGTGGATCTTTCCTTTCCCAGCTTTTGAAAACATTTAGGACAATACCAACTCATTAGTTGTTCATCCTTAATTAAGTCAGGGACTTCTCTTAGTTTTAAGGATCGTAATGCATCAGTAATTGTGCTTACAACATATTCCCCATATGCAGAACATATAATTTCTTTCCCCAAATGCTGATCTCTTTTCTGATCATTGTTTAAAGCAATTAACTGGTTAATTTTCTGTTGAGTTTCATTAAACAATTGGGTTATATCATGCATATTATAAACAGTAAATCGTTCTTCCTGTGCCAATCCCTTTATTCCCTGTAACATTGGATTGACTACTCGGTTAGCTTCCTCTTTTAACACATAATCTATATGCTTGCGGATTTTTCCAACCACTAGAGGGTAGTGCAGTTACTTCCACCAATTGATATTCAAAAGTAACATCCTCCCCCCGAATTCCCTTAACTTGTTGAATCGGGTTGTTGACCAGTTCTGGATTAAGTATAATAGTCCGTTCCTTCTTTGTTGGTATGTTCTGTTGCTTGGGCTCAGACAACTGAGTACAATCTGGTCGTCTGGTTTCCTGGGGTTGCAATAGTTCAGTTTCAGACTTAAGATTTTGGCATAGTCCTACCCTTAGAGCAACAATAAGGGTGTAATAAGTCAAAAATGTCAATGTCAATTTCAGGGTTGCAAACTGCTGGGATCCAGTTGTTGCGATTTCGTCTGATCACTTAAGTCCTGAGGAGGAAGTTGTTCCTGCGACCTGGACGATCGATACAGCTTTAACTGGTTAGCATGATAAATCTTGTCTCTATTATGCTTTCCTCCTGTTATTCTGATCTTGTATACTGCTGAACTGAGTTTATCAATGATTTGGAAAGGTCCAATCCATCGATTACACAACCCATGTTCTGGTGACTTATATGACAATAACATTACTTGATCTCCTACCTCCCAAGTATTCTCTCTCTGGTTTTTGTCAAAGTAAGCCTTTGCCTTACGTCTGGATTTTCCCAATTTAGCAGCTACCTGCAAGTGAATGTGATTTAAATGTTTTTGCAGATTTTGCAGGTAGGTATCCATTTTTATTCCCTCTAATTGAGTGCCACTAGCTTGCCAAATTAAATGTTCTGGTAATCTCATTGTTCGGCCTGTCATCACTTCAAAAGGTGTTTTATCAGTAGATGCAGCCGGTGTCGCCCTTAATGCCATCAAAATTAAAGGCATGAGGGTGTCCCAGTTACGTCCATTGGCATCAACCAGTTTCCTCAACATCACTTTTATAGTCCGATTGGTTCGTTCCACCATCCCAGATGACTGTGGTCTGTATGGGATGTGTAGTCTATGCGGGACTCCCATCAATTTAAGACAATCCCTAAAGAACTGTCCTGTAAAATGTGATCCCTGGTCTGATTCTACCTTTGCAGGGATCCCCCAGCGAGAGAAGACTTGTTCTACCAAGACCTTGGCAGTGGCTTTTGCAGTATTGGCTTTAAGAGGAAATGCCTCTATCCACTTTGGGAAAGGATCGATAATCATCAATAAATATTGATTACCTCTTTGGGTCCTTGGCAAAGGACCTACAAAGTCAATCTGCAAAGCCATCCACGGACCTTCATACACCTGGGATCTTAGTGGCGCATTTCTTTTGGATGGAGTAGGATTAGCTTGGGCACATGCCAGACAATTTTCACAATATTGTTGCACATCCATCCTAAGAAGTGGCCACCACCCTACAGATGCAAGACGTTGGACAGTTTTGTCCACTCCCTGATGTCCTCCTGTAGAAGTGTCATGGACCATGTACATCATTTCCCCCCGTAGGTGAGCTGGAACTACCCACACAGGGAAAGGACCTCCTGTATACATGAGAACTCCATCTACGACTTGTAACTGCTGTTCATGTCGTTTGTACAAAGGGTCTATTGTTAATGATCCCTCTTTGTCTATTTTAGAAAGCTTTAGAATTACTCTTATTATGTCCTTATCCAATTTTTGCATATCTTTTAGATCTGGTATATTGGGTTGTACCAATTTAGTTGCAGCTATGGGACATTTAGGATTAGGGGTAATAACAGAATACTCCTGATCCTTACCTTCCCAAAATTCTCCTGATCGGGCTCCTTCATGGGCCAATTTATCAGCTTTCTCATTTTCCATAGCATAAGGGTCTAATTTCCAGTGAGCTTTTACTTTTTTAATTTTGATTGGCCGCTCTGAAACAGTAACTATTACTGTTAACCAATGGATATATCTCATCAATGATGCATACCTAATAGGTGTGCCATCAGAAGATGTAAAACCATTTGTTTCCCAATATGGTAGGAACTCTGTGAGAGAATTGCATACCCATGCAGAGTCTGAAAACAGACAGATATCTTGGTATGTGGTGGTGATGGAGAACTGCACACAGTACTCCAACACACAAGCCACTGCAGCTAATTCTGCATATTGAGCCGAATGTGGAGTGCATGAATATGCCTTTTCCCAAGGCTCTCCTTTCCCCTCAGGGGGAACTGCATAGATTCCGAACCCAGTATAGGGTTTGCCTTGATGGTAATAACTAGAACCACCAACAAAGAATTTATACCTATTAATGGGATCTGTCTCCTGGACTAAAGGTTGAAAGAGCTTTTGTTTTTCCTCCCCCCTTAGATCCAATTGATCAAAGTTGGGACACTTGTGTGGCTCTCCCTGATACAATAGAGCTGTTGGTAACAAGGATGGTGTCCTAATAGGTTTGACTGCAATATCTTTCCCTTGCAGTAGTAATGCCCAGTGAGCAAGGCGAGCATTTGAAACTTGCCCATCTTTTACCCTGTTGGACAGTAAAAACTGAAGAGGAGTGTGCGATGAGTGTAATATGATCGGGCTGAGGCCAATTAGAAAAGAAAAGTGTTGTATGGCCCAACTGGTTGCCAATAGATACTTTTCACAATTGTCATATTTGAGTTCAATTGATGACATTAAACGTGAGGCATAGGCCACAGGTCTGATTTTCCCATGCCTTTCTTGTGAGGCCACAGCCGCCAACGCATTAACACTCACCGCTACCTCCAGATGATAGGGTATTTCAGGATTTGGTGTGATCAACACCGGAGCCTTGATAATGGCCTGTTTTAGTTGGGATACTGCCTCCGTGTGTTGCTCAGACCATTCCCACTGTACACCTTTCTTTAGTAGTTGGTACAAAGGACCTGCAATAGAAGCAAAATTAGGGATGAAATCCCTGTGGTACCCAGTTAAACCTAGGAAAGCTCTTAAAGCCGTAGGTTCCTGTGGTAAAGGCAATGTTTGGATTGCATCCACCTTCTGTTGCGCTGGGGTTCTACCCCATTTTGTCAGGGTGAGGCCCAAGAAAGAGACACAATTAGCCATTAGCTGGGCTTTGGCTGGATTGCACTTCAACCCTGCTTCTTTTAGAATTTGCAGGAGCTCGTCAAGTCTTTCTAAATGCTCCTTTTTCGTCTGTGTTGCTAAACACAGATCATCTACATATTGAAATAGAACATTTGGTTTAGAAAATGGTGACAGTATCCGTCTCATTTGTGCATGGAATAAAGCTGGAGA
The DNA here is from genome assembly GCF_020497125.1 of Mauremys mutica. Lineage (NCBI taxonomy): Eukaryota > Metazoa > Chordata > Testudines > Geoemydidae > Mauremys > Mauremys mutica. The sequence goes on along the minus strand of NW_025423320.1, from coordinate 164,304 downwards.
GTTTTTATATCCCTGGGGCAAACGTGTCCAAGAATATTGCACTCCCTGAAAACTAAATGCAAAACGGTACTGTGAAATGTGTGCCAATGGCAATGTCCAAAAGCTGTTACTGATGTCTAATACAGTAAACCATACAGCCTCTGGATCAAAGGATTTGATTAGATCTGGCATTTTGGCCACTGTGGGGGCACAAGTTGGTGTGACCTGGTTTAGGCGTCTGTAGTCTATTGTGAGACGCCACGAACCATCCGGTTTCTTAACAGGCCAAATAGGTGAATTTGCAGTGGAAGTACATTTTTGTAGTACTCCCTGTATCAGCAAAGACTTAATAGTCTTTTCTATGTATGGATTTGCTTGTTCTGGGTAAGGATACTGTTTTTGGGCTGAAATTTCTCCTCCTTCCACAACAATAGTGACGACCATGCTCCCACAGTCATGTTTGTGTTTAGCAAAGGCATCTGCATGTTTGTACAGTAATGCCTGTAACTCAGGTTGGTCTGCATGTTTAGCCACTATTTTGTCCAAATCATTCCCTTAAGGTTCAGAGTCCTCCACTGGAGATACCATGCCACACTCAGGTATGACTACTGGAGAGTCATCCTTTTCCTGTTCTACTGAAAGACACAATAATTGGTTACACAAATCAAGAACACATCCCTGTTTGTATAAGAAATCAGTTCCCAATAAGGAATTCTTTGGGTCTGCTAACTTCATTAATGCAAAAGTATGATTCTTTCTTAGGTGACCTATTTGTACTTCAAGGGGTGTAGAAAGTGTGGTAACAACCTGATTACTTGCAAAAGTTGCAAGTGTCTTGGTACATCCTGATGATAGAGGAGAGGATCTAGGATCCTCGACATGGAGAATACTGATTGCTGCTCCAGTATCTATAATGAGATTCCTGTCTAGTCCCTCTATCACTGCAGATATTGTGGGTCTTCCACTTGTATCTCTGCCTAAAGGGGTTATGACTACACTCGGGGTTATTTGTAGTCATGCAGCATATGCTGTCAGATAATCTAACGGTTCCTCCTCTATCTCCTCAGAGGCAGCCAATTCTGGAGGAGTGGCTGTCCACTGGGGAAAAGGGGATGGATCAACGGAGGCCACTGGACGGTTCAAGGTTGCTGAGCCTTGGCCTTCCATCATCATCAGCTCATTCACACGGGCATGAAGTTCTCGGATATCCTGTCGTTGAGCTTCAAGCGTCTGTTGCACTGTTCTAAACATTTTCACAACTGAGTCCTCAGTTTTGTGCAAAGGCGGTGATTTAGGTCTCTGCAGACGTGAACTGTTCTGTGCAGCATCGGAAAAGAAAGGAACACGATCCCTGGCTCCTGCATAGGACCCAAACGCATAACCCTGTCAAGGGTCCTGGCCACTCGAAGGTCCAGGGTTATTACGTGGGTTAGGGTCATTTTGCCAACGTTGATACTTAGGGAATTTAGGAACTCCTCGTCCTAATCCTGGCTGAGGTCGAGGTCCCTCAATCCTCACCGTAGGATTAGTTTGTGGTTCCTGAAGTACTGCAACCGGGGCTCCACGCCGACCTAATTTAGAGCCTCCCTGTGCATATGCTTTAGCCAACAAGGCTAATGTTCTTTTTAAAGAAATATCATCAGTGATATGCATATTAACCATTTCTCTTAACTGGGGGAGAGAATTATTAACTAACAAACTGATATATGGCAGTTCATCTGTTTCTTCTTTGATATGACTCCGCCAAGCTGCACTTAACCGTAAATGAAACTGATGTGGAGTTTCATTAGGTTTCTGCTTTAAGTTAGACAGAATTGCTACTCCAGCTTGCCCTGGGTGCTGATTATGTTCCAATAGGGCTACTGTCTCTTCAAAAGTTTTCTCTCCTACCCTAAACTTAAGTGGCAAAGTACTCCACAATGCTCGATTCACTGTGAGTTGTAAGATTTTAACCCAATCTTCCCTTGGTAAGCCAAACACTTTTGCTGTCTCCTGCACACATTGTGCATGCATAGCAACTGAAGAATCCTCCATCATTCCTACTTGCTTAGCTACCAGGTCTAAGGTTTTAATATCTGTAACAACTGCTACAGGACAATCAGAATTGGAACCTGCAGTTCCTTCTTCTGGATCTGAATCTGAGCTTTCATCTGAGCTTAAATCCACAATTTCTATTCCTTGACTCCTTCTACCTGGATTCATATTTTCCTCATCTGAACCATCAAAACTTCCCACTGGAGATAATCCTGGGTATTTAGGATAACTTTCCATGAAATGTCTATGGCTTACATTCAAAGCGTCTCCACACTGACGCAGGACATCCCTTAGTCCACTAAAATCTGGTGTGGTAGGGCGTTCTACCGATACACTAGGTGATACCAGCATATACCTCGGGGGTGTAGAGGACCCACAAAATTCCTGGGGTCTAGGCAATGTTGATTGCCCGAATGCCAATAAATGTCCACCCAAAGGGACTGGATCTTCTACTCTATATGGTGCTAATGTAAAATTGGGTGGAGGAGCAGGAATTCTATTCCCTGCTTGTTGTTGTAGTTCTCTTTGTAATTTAGAGATCACTACATCACATGCATTAGCTACAAGTGTTACCTGTGATACGGCCTCTTCTAAATCCTTGAACAATGACCGATTCTAAAGGCACTGCTTCTTCACTCACAGAAACTGTCTCTACAGAAGCAGAGATTTCTTTCTCAATGAACTACAAGCTACAAGCAAGCATTCAACAGCTATTCCCTTCACCACTTTAGCTCTTTTCTTTTTCTGCTCTGTTTCTTCCTCAAATACATTACTCACAAAACCCCACGGGTTTCTCTGCTCAGAAATCATTCCACTATTTCTTAGCTGCTCCAAACCTCCACCATGTTCCTGAATATATCTCCTAGCAAAGTTTTCCAAAGCCAAACTGCTAGCAACTCCGATAGACTCCATTCCTGTTCTATCTTCACTTTTAATACTCTTAATACGAAATAGAGAATTCATCTCTTTCTTTTTCTAGTATATTCACTAGAATCAATCCTCTGTTGATATAATTCTGATCCAAAAAGGCGTCCCTTTTACAGAAACAACAGGAATAACACCCCTTAACCGGTTTAAAACTTTATATCATAAAAGTCCCAAGTAAATAGAGGGAGTGGAGATACTCTCTTCTCTCTTCTCTTGATGACTTATAGCAGAACGAGAGGTCTTTCCCCTCTGTCGGGACCTGCCAAATATTGGGGGAATACTGAGGCAGACGGATCAGAGGTGCAGTCCGGAAGAGTTAATGGGACTAAGATAAGGTATCTTTGAACTGTTCAAGTTCTGACTGATTGCGGCCTTTCTGGCGGCTATGAATACCTTGCTTTATTAACTCCCCGCCACCACTAGTGTGGGTCACTGGATCCCGTGCTACTGCAAATATTTTATTCGGTACCATTCATTTATTTCTTCATCTTATAAAACCCCTTTCTGCGTGCGTATCACTTTTAAACAATATTACTTTAATATTCAGTTATCAATACAGTTAAAACCTTTAGGCAAAAGTGAAAGTAAAAACCTTAGGATGTTTAACCACAATACAAAACAGAAATACTGGGCGTGCTGCCAGCAGCAATAACCACAGGAAGTTGACTCTGACTAGCTTTAAGAGAAAGAGACTCAAAGTTTTCAGAGCACTTAAAATTAACTATTTACTTGCGTTTCAAAGAAAAAATTCTCTAAAGGGTCCAGAAATGTCTGAAATTCCCTGGATTCCTGTCACACACTCCTTAGATCTCCTCCTGCCTGGCTCGCCAGCCTGTAGCCTGATTTGGGGAGGGTTAGTAGGGACAGTGGATTTTATCCACTTAATTTAGTTTTATTTAATAATTAATTTTCTAATTAATTAATAATATTAATAATAATTAATAGATATTAATAATATGGGTATGGCTCGCCAATATGTGTGATCAGAGAATAAAGTTAATCTTGAATCAGGCTTCACAGAATTTATACAAGGAGATTGGGATATATCTGACAGGAAATTACACTGAGACAAAATTAGTCAATTAAGACCTTTTATTTAAAATCAATAAAACAAGAAGTAAATTTAAAATGTTAAAAGCAGTTTGAGATTACAAAGTTACAAATATCACAGTTCTAAATGCACTCTGCAGCAAATAGCACTAGAGTAAATTTCACACCTCTGATAGAGGAAGTATAGTTATGAGTTTTAGCCCTCTATAAACTAAATGCTTAGAGGTGAAGCAGAAATAAGAATTTGTTCATACTTACAACTGTGAAAAGAATTAATACTACGACTTAGTATTGACAGCTTTCGTAGGAGAAAGAGGCTTCGAAGAAGGTTGAGACGATGGAGAATAGAAAGATGGTATCGCCTGCCTAATGGTGGATTGTCACCCTTTTTATAGGGAGAAATCCTTCCTCCTATGCCCAAATTTATCTTTCCCCCATGGAAAGGTGAGGGTACCTGTTTTCATAGGCCGACCTTTTGTGTACGTATTAATGACAGCTATGTACGTTTCTTGTGGTGTACGTGTTAGATGTGTGGGCAGAAATACCCTCCTTTTCGCCCTAACTAGGTGAAAGGTTAGCAGACATTCAAAAAGTCCCTAGACAATTTGTGTATGTTTGTCTCCTATTATTACTTTTCTGAGTAAGGGTCTTAAAGGTTGCTTTCAGCGTCACAGAGGAAATTGGCCAGGATTTCTGGCCTAGAAGTTTCTAGGTATCTTGCATTACAGCTATTGCAAATAATTCTATTAATCTATGCAGCCTACACACTTTTATCAAAAAGACATTTTATACAGACCAACAGATTAATCCTCAGGGCTACAGACTGTAATGGGGAGACTTGAGAAATACCTGTGGCCGCCGGCGAGGTAGGTGGCCGTCCCGAGAGCGCAGAGCTGAGCATTTTGCGCTGGGCTGCTGTCTGCGCCCCCAGCGCCTGGCCGTGATCATCTAGTGGTTAGTACTCTGCGCCGTGGCCGCAGCAACCTCGGTTCGAATCCGGATCACAGCATTAATTTTTGGTGGGGAGGGGCTATCCTGCAGCACGCCTCATGGCTCAGTCTGATGGCATCCGTTTGCAAAGAGAGCCATCGGCCGGTCCTTAGTTTCTGCTTGGTAAAGGAAGTCAGTGGGGTCCATCCGTCAGAAAAAGAGTCCCAGGACTTCTTGCTGGGCGCCAGGGTCCAAAAGCAGCGCATTCCCTCCTGGAAAGGGCTGTGTTTGGAATGTCCGTCCAGTGCGCGTTGAAGGGAAGGATCTGCGTGCCTGGGAAGCTGCGTCCCTCCAGAGGCGCTTGAGAAGCCAATGGGGCCCTGGGTGAGTTTGTGATGAGGTGAGTGTGAAGTGTGGAAGGGGGAGAGTGTCAAGAGGAGGTTTTGAGAGGAAAAAAGGTGCTGCTGGGCTGGTAGGTGAGGGTAAGGTCCCAGGCGGGTGTTGTGTGAGGAGCTGTGTAGGCCCGAAAAGGCGTGGTGCTGGGCAAGGGCAGGTGAGGAGGGCCAGGGCTTTTCCCAGGGCTGTTGCTGCGGCCAAAGCCTTTGGGAAGCAGAAGAGGGCCAGGGGTGTTGTTGCCTGCTGGGGCCCATGCGACGGTGTAGGTGTACGCTGACCATAGCTGGTCTGGGGGAGCTGAGGACACTCAGTGTCTCCTTTCCTTGTTAGTATAGTGGCGAGTATCCCTGCCTATCACGAAGGAGACCGGGGTTCGATTCTCTGATGGGGAGGGAGACCCCTTTTCAAAGGGGGACAAAGAAATCCCTGGCCTGCCCACCCCATGCCTTGCACTCTCCTTCTACGGCCAGTTCCCTTCGCACCCTGCACTGATGACTTTCACCTCCAGAGAGACAATTACCTTGCAAGGACATGCTGGCCCCAGCCAAAGCCTCTCCCTGGCCTTCCGCCCCTGGGCCCAGCTTCGGGGCCTGCACGTGGGGGCACATTTCAGAGCGGCAAAGGGAAATAGGCTGGCCAGGGGCATGAGGACAATGGCCCAGACAAATGGGGAGGGACTTGGTCCAGAGATGGAGGAAGACAGAAAAAGGGACAGGCATGGGATTGGCTTCCTCTATTTTTTCCTTTGCTCAGCATTTTACCTGTGACTGTAATGGGGAGACCTGAGAAATACCTGTTGCCGCCGGCGAGGTAGGTGGCCGCCCCGAGAGCGCAGAGCTGAGCATTTTCTGCTGCACTGCTGCCTGCGCCCCAAGCGCCTGGCTGTGATCGTATAGTGGTTAGTACTCTGTGCTGTGGCCACAGCAACCTTGGTTCGAATCTGGGTCACGGCATTAATTTTTGGTGGGGAGGGGCTATCCTGCAGCACGCCTCGTGGCTCAGTCTGATGGCGTCCGTTTGCAAAGAGAGCCATCAGCCGGTCCTTAGTTTCTGCTTGGTAAAGGCAAGTCAGTGGGGTCCATCCGTCAGAAAAAGAGTCCCAGGACTTCTTGCTGGGCGACAGGGTCCAAAAGCGGCGTATTCCCTCCTGGAAAGGGCTGTGTTTGGAATGTGCGTCCAGTGCGCGTTGAACGGAAGGATCCGCGTGCCTGGGAAGCTGCGTCCCTCCAGAGGCGCTTGAGAAGCCAAAGGGAAATAGGCAGGCCAGGGGCATAAGCAATGATTTTCCAACACCCCGCCCCCCCTCAGTTTTGTGAACTTGTTACATGCCAAACCTGGTGGCTGAACTTCGCGACTTTGTCCTCACCCACAACTATTTCACATTCGGGGACAATATATATCTTCAAGTCAGCGGCACTGCTATGGGTACCCACATGGCCCCACAGTATGCCAACATTTTTATGGCTGACTTAAAACAATGCTTCCTTAGCTCTCGTCTCCTAATGCCCCTACTGTACTTGCACTACACTGAAGACATCTTCATCATCTGGACTCATAGAAAAGAAGCCCTTGAGGAATTCCACCATGATTTTAACAATTTCCATCCCACCATCAACCTCAGCCTAGATCAATTCACTCAAGTGGTCCAGTTCCTTGACAGTACTCTGCTGATAAGCGATGGTCACATAAACACAACCCTATACCGGAAACCCACTGACCGCTATACTTATCTACATGCTTCCAGCTTCCATCCCGGACACACCACATGATCCATTGTCTATAGCCAAGCTCTGAGATACAACCGTATTTGCTCCAATCCCTCAGATAGAGATAAACAGCTACAAGATCTCTATCAAGCATTCTTAAAACTACAATACCCACCTGCTGAAGTGAAAAAACAGGTTGACAGAGCCAGAAGAGTACCCAGAAGTCACCTACTACAAGACAGGCCCAACATAGAAAGTAACAGAACACCACTGGCCTTTACGTTCATCCCCCAATTAAAACCTCTCTAGCGAATCATCAAATTTCTACAACCTATCCTGAAAGATGATCCCTCACTATCCCAGATCTTGGGAGGCAGGCCAGTCCTTGCTTACAGACAACCCCCAAACCTGAAGCAAATCCTCACCAGCAACCACAGAACAACAACACTAACCCAGGAATCTATCCTTGCAACAAAGCCCGATGCCAACTCTGTCCACATATCTATTCAAGTGACACCATAATACGACCTAATCACATCAGCCATGCCATCAGGGGCTCGTTCACCTCCACATCTACCAATGTGATATATGCCATTATGTGCCAGCAATGCCCCTCTGCCATGTACATTGGCCAAACCAGACAGTCTCTGTGCAAAAATAAATGGGATGCAAATCAGACTTCTAGAATTATAACATTCAAACACCAGTAGGAGAACACTTCAACCTCTGGCCGTTCAGTAACAGATTTAAAGGTGGCAATTTTGCAACGGAAAGCTTCAAAAACAGACTCCAACGAGAAACTGCTGAACTTGAATTAATATGCAAACTAGATACAATCAATTTAGGCTTAAATAGAGACTGGAAATGGCTGAGCCATTACACACATTGAATCTATTTCCCCATGTTAAGTATCCTCACACCTTCTTGTCAAACTACCTTAAATGGGTCATCTTGATTATCACTACGAAAGTTTTTTTTTTCTCCTGCTGAGAATAGCTCATCTTAATTAATTAGCCTCTTAGAGTTGGTTGGGCAACGCCCACCTTTTCATGTTCTCTGTGTGTATGTGTGTGTGCATATACATATATCCTCACTATATGTTCCATTCTGTGCATCCGATGAAGCCATTTATCAACATTGAATTTCAGCTGCCATTTTGTTGCCCAATCACCCAGTTTTGTGAGAACCCTTTGTAACTCTTCGCAGTCTGCCTGGGACTTAACTAACTATCTTGAACAGTTTTGTATCATCTGCAAATTTTGTCACCTCACTGTTTACCCATTTTTCCAGATCATTTATGAGTATGTTGAACAGTAATGGTCCCAGTATTGACCCCTCTGGGATACCATCTCTCTCCATTCTGAAAACTGATAATTTATTCCTACCCTTTGTTTCCAAGATTTTAACCTGTTACTGATCCATGAGCGGACTTCCCTCTTATCCCATGATGGCTTACTTTTCAAAAGTCAATTTAAATTAAATACATTTTTTTAAATTATATATATTTTTAGAAATCTAGACCTGTTATGTGTAACTTGCATTATCCTTATGTTAAATTTGCATTATCCTAACAAAACATTTACTTTATTCACATCTATTTTATATATCTCATTGGCCCTGACACCCGCCCTGTGAATTCAAACACCCCCCCTAATTTCAATTCCTGGGGAAACTACTGGGTGCTGCCTCCTGCCTGGCGAGAAGCCGCAGCAACGTGGGGGTCACAGGGCACGAGGGGCTTCCGCGCGCGGCTGTTTTCTGCCGGTCACGGGGTGACGGTTCCTGCCCGTGGCCGCCGGGGGCTGCGGGGTCCCGATGGCAGCTGGGGGCTCTGGCATCCACCTGCAGCGGCTGGGAGCTACGGGGCCACCTGCAATGGCCGGGGGCTGCGGCTTCTCCTCACCCCCCCGGTGACTGGGAACGCCAGGCTCTGCCTGCAGTGTCTGAGCGCTGGGGGCTCCCTCTCTTGCCTCGGGCGGCTGAGGGCTGCCTGTGGCGGCTGGGAGCTCCAGGGTCTGCCGGTGGGAGCTGTGGGGAGATGAGGGGTTTGGGGTGGAGGAGGGGGCTGCAGGCTGCAGGGTGGGGCCGAGGGATTCAGAGTGCAGGAGGGGGCTGTGGGTTGAGGCAGGGGGTTGGGGTCCAGGACGGGGTGATGGCTCTGGGGTGGGGGCAGGGATGAGGGGTTCCAGGTGTGGGAGGAAGCTCTGGGCTGGGGCAGGAGGTTGAAGTGCAGAGGGGTGAGGGCTCTGGGGTGCAAGAGGGGGCTCTGGGTTGGGGGGGTTCAGGGCTGGGGCAGGGGGTTGGGGTGCAGAGTTACCTCGGGCGGCTCCTGGTCAGCGGTGCAGCAGGGGGGACCTACTGGCCACTTCCAGGGCACAGCGCGGTGCCCTAGGACACGTAGGGACCAGCCTGCCTGAGCCCCGCAGCACCGCTGACCGGACTTTATAACCCAGTCACCCCACTGGGAGCTCCAGGGTCCCCCTGTCACATGTGGTACCTTGGAGCTCTGGGATCCACCCATGGCAGCTGGGAGCTCTGGGGGCATCCCGCTGCTCACAGTAGCTGGGAGCTGTGGGCCATCGGTGGTGGCATGGGCCTGTGGGAGCCCCTTCCGCCACTGGTGGCTGATAGCTGTGGATCTCTGACAGTCACGAATTGTGTGATTCTGTGACCCCCTTTATATAATCTTAGCCTTAATCGTTGTTGACTGTCTCTCTCAGTCTAGTGGTCTGCTCTAGCGCAGATGGGACAGGGAAGACAGAAGCTCACCCCCCAGCACAGGTTTGGGCAGAAATGGCTCTTGGGCTATTTGCTGTGCATGCAGAGGACTTGTCCAGGCTGGTGGAGCAGCCCAGCCAGATGAGGAGCTGGAAGAAGGAGACCGGAGCAGCCTGGACATCCCACTTTTTCTCCACAGCCACTGCCTATCAGCAGGATTCCTCCTCCTCCTCAGTGAGACTAAAATCTCTCCACCTAGACAGCCGGCCTGTCTGCTGCACCCCAGTCCCCCATGCCTGAGCCTCCCTGCCAAAGCCCTGCACCTGGCTCCATAGAATTAAGTCTCACATCTCACTGGGAACTCGACTTCTTGTGCCCAGAGAGTCTCGGCCCCCATCAGTAGATGACCCAAGAAACACAGAATGGCTTGGAGAGGCTTTTCCATTATAACTGTGTGGCCTAATGGATAAGGCGTCTGACCTCGGATCAGGCAGTTGTGTTTGTGCAGTTTTAACTTTGTGCTGAAAGTCCTGCTCCCTTCAGGGCTGTAACTTCTTGGCTGCTCAGGCCAATGTTCTGGCTTCAGCTAGAGCCCCAGGAAGGAGTTGGGGGGTGGGTGTGACAAAGGCTGGGGCATGAGCCCCACATACTTCCAGTCTCGCTGTTGCCATTCCTGACTTCCCAAAGAAAATGGGCGGCTGCCCGGGCTAGCGTGTGGAGCAGTTTCCCTCGTCAAAATTTGCACCTGTCCCTGTGCTTGAGGGGGTTTGCTAAATAGCGCCTTGGGAGCCTGGTTGTTTCTCTGCTTCTCACCAGCTGGGGAAAAGCCTCTTGGGGAAAAATCTCCTTCCCCACTGCCAAAGTGAGCACCTGGAGTACGAACGGTCAGAGGCCCCACCGGGGGGGTTGGCCCTGCTTTCCTACCATCTTCTGATGTTGGCCACAGAGCATCAGCAGCTGGCCTGTGGGTGGTTTTCAGTGGGTGTTTGGCATGACAGGGAGCAGGCTGTCTGGTGTCTCTGTGGCTGTCTGCTGGCCACACATAGGCATGGTCCTCCCCTCCTCCTGCCCTCGGTTGCTCTGTGGCTTTTAAACCTTCCCTTGGCGCTGTCAGCACCAGCCGCCTCTGCTCCAGGTGCCCAGGGCAGGAAAGGTGTGCTGGGCTCCAGCCTGGGACTCTGCCTCCCTCCTGCCTAGCCCTGACTATGAAGCCTGACCCTGGCCCTCCTTCCTTCAAGTGCCATGTGGGCAAGAGGAAGAGGGTGGCAGCTGCAGGTACAGGGACCAAAGTTGTGGACATCAGGTGAAGCAGCGAGAAACCACCATCCGGTCAACCCGCAGGAATCTCTAGCCAGACTGTTAAGTTCTGGGACCCCAACCTATAGTGGCCAGTCCACTGAACAAGCTGGACCAAAGACCTATCTCCAGTGGGCATCAGTCAGGGCTGCTGAATTAATTTTGCTGGGTGTAAGTTAATTAGGGGAGTGGGATATAATTGGTTAGAGAATTCTGTTACGATTGGTTAGTCACATTTCAGTAAAATGATTGGTTAAGGTCTAGCTGAGAATATTACTATATAAACGGGTCAAACAGGAAGTGGAAGGAGAAATTGGCATCATGCTAATGGAGGGGGGATGGGAATAGGGAACAGGGACACAGGCAAGGCTCTGCGGTGTCAGAGCTGGGAAGGGGGACACTGGGGAACAGACTCTATTGGTCTATAGAGATAAGCCCGGCTGGTGTGAAGGGCTTCGGAATCTGCTTGCTTGGAAACTAACCCCAGTAAACATCCCTTTGTCTGCGCTTCCGACTTCTGGTCTTTTGCTGCTTATTGATTGTGTGACAAGAGCCAGGGAAGTGGGCAGGGGAAGGGAAAGCCCTCTAACAATGGCTCCTTGCTCCTCTCCCTCCAGGCTCAGGGGTCAAAGATGGGCAGGACTCCAGGCTCTGCTTGAGGGATCCTGACCTGTAGATTCTGACCTGCACTCCGGAGAGGAGGTAATAAGTGCAGGGGGCATTTTTGACTTGTCCTCAGTGTCCCCTGGGCTGGAATTCTACATTCCACAGGGCCAAATGAGGGGGTGACACCACTTGGCTAATGAAAACCAGTGCTCTAGGTGAGGCTTGAACTCACAACCTCAGCAGAGCTCCTCTCAGCACTGCTCTAGAAGTACTGTGTGCTAACCAATTGCGCCACTGGAGCACCTGTCAATTATGCTTCTCCGAGACCCCTAGGTTGATACAGGCAAGAGCTAGGGGCTGTGTGCGAGCAGGGGTAGGTCAGGGTGCAGGCAGGGGGTAGCTAGGGGCTGTTTGTAGGCAGGATGGAGCTCAGGGTGCCGGGAGGAGGGTAGCTAGGGGCTGTTTGCAGGCAGGATTGTAGGTCAGGGCACAGGCAGGGAGTACCTGGGGGCTGTGTGCAGGCAAGGGGGAGCTCAGGGTGCCGGGAGGAGGGTCACTAGGGGCTGTTTGCAGGCAGGATTGTAGGTCAGGGTGCAGGCAGGGAGTACCTGGGGGCTGTGTGCAGGCAGGGGGGAGCTCAGGGTGCAGGGAGGAGGGTAGCTAGGGGCTGTGTGCAGGCAGGGGGGAGGGTGGCTAGAGGCTACTCCAGAGATATACAGAAGAAGCCTCGTGCTGCCCACAGTCCTTGCACCCAGGGTGCCCCCGTGGGACAATGAGCCGCTGGGACACCAAACGGGTCCATGTCCAGGGATGTGACAGGCTCCTTCCATGAGCACAAAGCAGCAAACCCCGCAATGGCCCCAGCTCCCCATGGCGCGGAGGGCGAGCGCTGGCAGGGGAAGGCAGGGCACACAGGGCTGGCTCGGGGCTTTGCCAGCGTGAACAGCGGGGAGATGGCAGGCAGCTGGCAAAGGGGAGCCCAGGGCCAGCTGTTAGGATGTGGATTTTCACGCCTGTCTGGAAAGGCCTAGACATTAACAATGGAGGTAGATGATTCTCATGTAGCTAGTCACAGAGGTAGGGAAAACAGAATCACAATCACTGTTTGCTGGTGTAAGGGCTTCTCTTACTGGGACAGTCTGAGGCCCTGCTCTTTGGCTACGCCGCAGGGGCCGCCATAGGCTGGGAAGCGAACGGTCACGTCCTCACCAGTCACACTGAAATAAGGTGCTATTGGGCTGTTGGGAATACAGTCCTGTCCTGACAATGCCCAGCACCACCAGGTAAAGATGGTTAAAGAAAACTGAGTTTGGTAGCGTCCTGTCTGGCAAGAACTCACCTATCAATAGCAGGGCTGTGACACCCTCATTTCTGTGTTGTTCTATCACTGTAGTCCCCACTTCCCTAGTGTTTGTCTGTATAATCGCTGTCTGGATCTGTGATTGTTTCTGTCAGCTGTAGAATTAATTTTGTTGGGTGTAACCCAATTAAGGTGGTGGGACATAACTGGTTAGATAATCGTGTTAGGGTTGGTTAGTTACATTTCAGTAAAATGAGTCGTTAGGTCTAGCTAAGCAGAACTCAAGTTTTACTATATAGTCTGCAGTCAGTCAGGATGTAAGGGGGGGGGAATTGGCATCATGTTTTGCTAAGGGGGGAAATGGGAACAGGGACACAGGCAAGGCTCTGTGGTGTCAGAGCTGGGACTGGGACACTGAGGAAGGAAACTGGAATCGTTGCTTGCTGGAGGTTCAACCCAGTAAACATCTAATTGTTTGCACCTTTGGACTTTGGGTATTGCTGCTCTCTGTTTACACGAGAAGGACCAGGGAATGGGAGGGTGAAAGGATAAGCCCCCTAACACTAGCTAACATCTAACATTTGAACCTCTTCTTTTCACACCGTTGCTCATTCTCAGGTTCTTCTTCGTTTCCAGACAGATCCATTCTCTTCCAGGATGGCCTTGCTCTTTCTGTCTGTTTCACTCATGGGTGTTTTGGAGTAAACACTCCCCTTCCCTCTATTCTCAGACAAACACTAGTATGAACTGTTTGCTGCTGATGGGTTTAGAAAGCATTTGTGGAGTGGAAGATGCCATTTCTGGGGGCTTGTTCCCAAGCTGCAGTACTTTGTGTTGAAACATCTCCCAGCTTCCTTGGTGAAAATAAGACCAAGGTTTCTTTGCAATATAGAAGAAGAAAGGAACTTTTCACCCCAGATGAGACTTGAACCCACAATTCCTGACTTAAGGAGCCAATGCCTTATCCATTAGGCCACTGGGGCCCTGGAAACAGGGATGGAAATTCCCTCTTAGGACTGCACATTCCTCACATTCACTCAGAAGCCAAATACCCTATTTAATCACCTTACAGAAACGTCTGCATCCCCTGTCAGCGAGGCACCTGGGCAGGTGGCTGACAGAGCTGAGCACCACCTTTCTGCCAGCCATCTTTAGAGAAGAACCCCACGCTAGAGTCACCCCTCCCTCCTTCAGCACCTCCACGGCTGTGGCTCTGAGTGGCAGTAGGATGATTAGGGGGCGAATCCGGGGCTGGAACGGGGGTAAGGTCGGCCTGTAAGGAGTAACCAGGTGGGGCAGACCCAGGGGGAGGCTGTGGGCTGCTGGTTGGTTGTTGGGATCCGAGCTCTAGATCAAAGCTGCACAGTGACCTGACACCCAGGGTTATAGGGCCGACATAGTGACCCCCTTACTGGCCTCGGTGACCCCCAAACCCTTGTTACTAAGGGCATTGAGGAGTCTCTGTCCATTAATAACTTCTGGGAGCTCCCCAGCAGGCTGCGAGCCTCAGCCGCCTCCTGCCTCACAGGTTAGACTCTTGGTGCTGTGCCAGCCGCCCCCTCGCTTGCAGGCCCAGTGTAAGAAGCAGGAGGCGCGGTGCTGGCAGAAGAGGGTTTTGATTAATTGACCTCTGTGTTATGGGCACAGGACGCTTCCACTGTGTTCCTCTGCTGGCTTTTCTTCAGCAGCGCCTAGCGGCCCTGGCTCGCTCTGGCAGGAAGCCCTGCAGGGTGAGAGAGAAATGGACGAGTCACGTCGGCTCAAAGACGTCTCCCTCCCACTTCCCTGTACGCTGTGCAAAGCTCTTGGCCTGCCTCGTCAGGAAAGCGCGGCCATGCGGCCCAAGCCTGAATCACGTCCGCTGCCTGGCCCACCCCGGCTGACAGCACGCAGAGCCACACGAGTCAATGGCAGGTCAAGTCGGGAGCCTCGGCTCTTTCCCCTGACAGCCACACACACAGCGCTGCCTAGCGCCCCCAGAGCCTCCCTCGTGCTCTCCCGCAGCAGCCACCTGCCGGTGTGGGTGGGAGAAGGGGACCAGGAAGCACTGCAGCCTCATTCCGGGACAGGAGGCCCTCGCCATGCCCAGGCCTGCCTCTTGCCTTCAGCCCAGGCAGCCAGAGAGCTCCCTGGCAGGCCACCGCTTCTCCTCAGCCACCTCTTGCCTCATGGCCTAGGCTCTTGGGGCTCTGCTGGTCACCGGCTCGCTTGAAGGCCCAGAGGGAAGAGAAACAAGTGCACGCGTAGCAGAGGATGGTTTCGATACAGCAACCTCTGGGTTATGGGCCCAGCACGCTCCCGCTGCGCCACTCTGCTGGTTCTTCACACCCTCCCCCTGCCACCCAGCTGCCACTACCCGGATTAGTGCCTTACGCGCTCTCGCACTGGCAGGCAGATGCGCAGGCTGCTAGGCAGCTGCCCTGGTCACAGGATTTTACAGCTTCTACAGGGTAAAAGGGATCTGTTTGGGGTTTGGACCCCATTGGGAGCTGGGTAGCTGAGTGCCGGAGATGGGAGCACTTCTTAAACTGTTTTCAGTTAAGCCTTCAGCTTGTGGGGGACAAGGTTCAGCCTTGGATCCATGTCTGCAGCAGGCAAGCGCGTCTGGCTCAATCCCCCCGCTGTATTAGCAGACTAAAACACGGAGCGAACGCACACGCCTTGCAAAGGAACAGGAGCCGGGATCTCGAACCAATGTCAACATTTTATTAAGATGACGTTCCAAGGAAAAAAAAAAGTGTACGGTACAGAGTTTAGACATAGAAGTTTCTGGTGCTCAGGGAACAATGTACAGTTTACCCAAGGGGTGCGAAGTTCGGTTTTCGATCGGGTGGCGTAAGGAATACATAATCTGCAATAGCCCCAACTGGGGGTAAAAGGTTAACGTACAGACACTGAGTTAGGAGGGTATGTTGTCCATGTGAGGGCTACGTTCAGGAGTGGAGTATAACGAGCGGTTACGACGATGAGCATGGATTGACCCGCGTTTGGTGAGTTTTGACGTCCAGTGCTTTTTAATCTTTGCCACAATCTACTTGAAGCAGGGTCAGTATGAACTCTACCCCGCCATCTGTTGGTGATCTGTTGTCAAGGCCTTTTGGGGCTGATATCATTTGGCATGGTTACACCCACCCCGGATTGCATGATGGGAGTGCTTGTCCAAACGGTCATTTCAGCTGCTGTGGGATTCCCAGTCTCTTTGTTATTGGGGCAGGAGTAATCCAGTGTATTTTCCTGTTGTTAGTACTTGAACCTGCATGGAGACACCCGAGTGGGTGTCATGTCCATTACTTTAACAAGGGGTAGTTGATTATTTTATCAAGATCCAAATTTCTTCGTCAAGGTCTAGTCAATGTCTAGATACCAGAGAAAATAATACACTGATGTTATTAAGAAGAATATAGAAATATTTTTGCAGTCACTATAGGTATAACTATGATGATTGTTTTATGTTTCACTCTTTACATCTGACACCACCACTGCCTTTCCCTTTAGTCTTGTAGTTTACCAAGGGTAAAACTACACATCACTTCAGATACGAGGGAGTGTTTGTGTTCATTCCTGCTAGCTACACAGGGGTTTGACGTAGCTGCTTTCAATCCTCCAGCTATGCTAGGATAAGTAGCATTTCAGGCTGTCACTGGACTGAAGAAGGGAGATCATTTTTTGACAGGTTACGACTCCTCCTAAAGGTGTTTGTGTGGCTGGCAGCCCTGGTTCCCAGGTGTCTCCTGAGGGAAGAAAGTTTCTGTGCAAAATACTAAAACTTTTAACAGAGAGGAGGGAAAGGCGATGGCCACATGATGGGGCCAGTATGTACCACAACATGGTTCTATTATGTGGGATGACTCTGAACACTGACTGATCTCCACTCCTTTGTGTTTGAAGAAATGTTTAGTTGTGCACTTGGGAACCTATAAGGCTGAAGCAATGTTATGGATGGTGACACTACGATTGAAGGGTTATTTAATGTTGTAGAAATTGTTAAAAACACTGAGCTTAAACTGGAACTGCCTGTTATTAAAGGCTGGTTTCCCCATGTCAGTTCCATAAGCTCTGCTAGAAACACCCTGGATTCTCTCCTGCCTCGGTGGGAACTGCAGGGAATCGTCCCCTGCTGCCCTTGGCTCCAGGCTGGTTTTTCTGGGGAGGGGACGTGGAATTGATTTGTTCGCTGTTGAGAAGGGAGCCAGGCCAGTTCTCAGGGAACGTGAACTCCCAGAATCTTCCCAGCCCAACCCAGGCTGCTGCCCTATCCCAGCCTCTGTTCCCCTGGGGGCCCTGCGTGTTTGACTCTAGAGCAGGCCGGGAGCAGCAGCTGAGGCAGAGGACAGCCTGGGCCAGGCAGATGCTAGGAGCAGAGCACCAGAGGCCTCTACTGGCTCCCTCCTCAGCAGCAAACAATCAGTCCCCACCCGCACCCCGGGACAGCAGCCTGGCGCCAAGGGCAGTGCCCAGTGGGGGTTTCTCTTTTTCCTCTTCCTGGGGTGAGCAGGGACCTGGGGGTGTTTCTAGCAGGGCAGTTGGAACTGAATTGGGGAACCAGCTTTTAATAACAGGCAGCTCAAGTTCAGACTAATTTTGTTACAATTTCCTTTACAAGGTAAAATAATTCAAAAGTAAACAGGCAGGAATGATTGTAACTCTTTTCTCCCGGGCATAGAAAGAAACGGCTTTTTGGCTTTTCATGATACGGGAGTCAGGTTCATTCACTGTGCAGAATCAATGTGCCCAGAAGCCTGTTGTGTTTCATTTCTTAGGCTCCGCTGTCATCGTGTAGCCATTTCCTTCCCCTCCTTTCTGTCCAAAGCGCAGAGCCCAGTTCCTCCAGGGAGAGGACATCTTTCTTCTTTCCTTCCTCAACAGCCCCTTTCCTTGGGGAGCCCTTTGCTGGGATCTGGGTGGGGAATAGCCGTTTCTGAGGATTAATTTCACACCATATTTGGTGTTGATATATAGATTTTACAGCCAGACTAGATCACTAAGTACTTCTGCTCTGACCTGATTCAGAACAGAGTCCAGAGAATTTTACCCAGTGACTCCTACATCCACCCCAAGATCTTCTGGCTGAACGAGGAGGGTTCATTCAGAAAGTCATCGTGTTTGGATGTAAAGGTGGGAAATGATGGGGAAATTGGCCCCTCTTTCAAGTTTAAATATTGTAACTTCTACATCTAGACTAGGGTGGCCAACCTGAGACTGAGAAGGAGCCAGAATTTCCCAATGTATCTGCCAAACGTGCACCTTTGTATGCAACTACTGAGTCAATTGTGAACCTTCCCATCATTATCATTATCCCTGTGAAATGATGATGGTGATGGACACTTGGCTCTATATCCCTGTGTGCCCTGGACGTCTACAGGCTGCGTTAGCCAATCCAACCATTCGGCACTTGCAGATGGGCACCTCTGTATTGTGCCTGAGTCTTGTACAGCTATGAAAGGCTGGTAGATGCCGATATTTTCCCGTCTTTTTAACCAGCACTATTACCAGGCCAGGCCAGGGCTGGGAAGAGAGAGCGAGCAGCAGGTTTCCCCTATTGTGTCCGTCTCGCTTTTTCTTGACTAGCTTCACCTCTGCATCAACTTGCACTTTTTCTGGGTGAGCCTGGCTTGCTCAGTTGGCAGCGCATCAGATTTTTAATCTGAGGGTCCAGGGTTCAAGTCGCTGGTCAGGTGATAAACTTCTTACTATGATTGTAAAAATCTGACTTTTGGGAGTTTTCTTTGGTGTTACTCTTTCTCTTCAGGATTTTGCCTTTCTTAAGAAGGGTCTTTGTGTGTGGGAGATTGAAGGGCAACTTCTTGACATCCCCTCTGTCCTCACAGGCTGGAGGAATAAAGGCCTCTGGGCAAAGAGCATGTTCCTCCCCTGCACACACAAACACACAGAATATCCCTAAGGAATTAGAATCACCTGCTGCCTTCCCCTGTCCTGCTGGATCCTCAAATGAAGATGCTCTTCAGCCTAAACCCATGTCCCCTCTTTTCCCAGTGCCCCTCAGACCCCACCCTCAGTCCCTCCTATGCTCACTGCTCCTCACTCCCAACCAGAGCCTGCTCCTCTTCACCCTTCTCCTCTGTCCCAACCCACAGCCCCCTCCTATTCCCAGTGCCCCTCAATCCCAACCCACAGGCCCCTTCTCCTCATGCTGCCCCTCAATCCCAACCCACAGCTCCCACCTTCCCTCCAGCAGCAGGTGCTTCAGACCCCCTCAGGAAGATTTTCTTGCAAGGTTTCGTGTATGAGTCTGCAAGTGGATTTTACGGTATTTTGGAAATATGTTGGGTTGCTTGCCGAAATGATCACTTTTGGCTGGTGTTGGATTCCCAGTCTCCTTGTTATTGGGGCAGGAGAAACAAAGGGTTGTTATCCCTGATGTGTGAATCAAGGACTCAACCCTGGGTGTAAACTAAATGAGTTGCCCACAGATTCTGGCAGCCACAATGAGCATTTGGTGCGAGAGCCCAGACCTACCCTGTCCCACAGGAAAGGGACCACCTGTAAGGGGCTTGGACCACTGACCTATCAGCTCTTAACTCCCAAACAATCAGTAACTCTATTATCAGTGCCTGTGAGTGTAATTTAAATCATAAGAAAAACCACACTGGGCTGGACCAAAGGTCCATCTAGCTCTGAATCTTGTCTTCTGACAGTAGCCAATACCAGGTGCTCTAAAAGGATCTCAACAAGGCACCACTGGGAGTTGAACCCAGGATCTCCTGTTTACAAAACGGGTACTTTAACCACCTAAACCATGGTGCCTGCCTGTGACTAAGATACAGTGTCTGCTCACACCTGCCTCTCTGCATCCCCACCTGAGCCTGACAAGCTTTGCTTGTGTTTGGATTCTACAAAGCAGAGGAGCAGGTGACATTTTCCTTGCAAGCTGTGTGTGTGTGAGAATCTTTGGCCAGGTCTGCACTACAAAGTTATTTCAGCAGAATTATATTGCTCAGGTGTGTGAAAAACACACTATGCTCCCTCGGTCGGCAGCTTGTGGCTGGTGCACACACTGCAATGCCACATCTGGCGACAAAACTGCCCTGTTTTGCTGACAAAATAAAACCACTTCGATGAGCCGTCTAGAGCTTTTTGCAGCAAACTTAAAGTGAGAGTGTCAGTGTAGATGCTGCTGTTCATTATATCACCATAACTGGCCTCTTCCAGTATCCCACAATGCCCTCTGTGAACTTGCCTGCCCTGCATTCCTGCTTCAGAGCCATGGGGTCCTCCCCTTTCATTGCTCCGGGAAGTTCTCACAGCTGAGCCTGCTGCTCTGCTCCAGCAGCCAGGAGCAAATCACTGTCGTGGAATGCTGCTCTCTCCCGCACTGCGAACACAGAGCAGGGTGGCGGGAACTTCCTTACATGGGGGGGCACCGGCATCCGAACTGTGACACCCCCCAGGACACCCCTTCCCTCGAGGAGGTTCTTACCTTCTAAACAGGGACGGCTGTTTTCTAGTAAAATCACTAAAAGGGAAGGAGAAAACTCAAAAGAGGTTCCTCCTGGCGCTCACGTCCGTGAACCCGAATAATCTCTCAGTCCTCAAAGAGAGACCTGGAGAAGGAGACTTGCTGAAGCAAAGCCACAGGGGTCTCTGAGGTTTCCCTGGCCCCTCGCCCCTGTCCTGCCTGGCTGATGTCAGCATCTCTCTGTGAGGTCACCACCTCCCCACCACCTTTGACCAATAGTCTGAGGTCCTGCAAAAGGCCTTTGTGATGTCACTGCCTGTCATGGCCTCACAGATCGTGCCCACCCTTGGCCCTGTGGGGTCCATGGGGGGTGCCCCTTTCAGTGCAAGAGCCCTTCTCGGGGGTCCACTCTCTCTCGGGGTCAGGCCCCCCACCTCCTGGAGCCGCACCTCTCTGAGCCTTAGCACGTCTGTCTCTCGCCGTGGGCCCCATCAGGGAATCCACGCGCTCTGGACCCCCTGGGCCTCCTCACCCCCGAAGGGGTTGAAGCCCCCTGTTCTCTATCCCGGAGTGCCTCTCAGCCAGCATAAAACAGGAGGGTTTATTGAGCATTGAACACAGCACAGGAAACTCTCAGGGCCTCAGGCCTGGCCTCCCTCAGCCCAGCACATCCCAGTCCCCCTGCAGCCAGATGGGCTCTGCCTGCTTCCCCTCGCCAGCCCCGAGCCCCCCTGCTCCCCAGCTAGGCCTCTGATATCCCCGGCCCCAGGCCCCGCCTCTGTCCATTGTCTTTTCTCCAGGTAAACAGGGTTGCCTGGGCCTCCTCTCCTCTCTGCCCTCCTCTGGCTGGAACAGGTTGGTCACGGGGACCTCTCTCTGCAGCCCATTGTCCTCTCACTGGCCAGAACTGGCTGTGACTCCTGAGCTGGGTCTCCGGGACACCAGGTCACCAGTCGCTGGGGTCTCCATCCTCCAGGCCATCAGCCGGGGTCCCAAGTCCCTCTCCGGTCCTCTGTAACAACAAACTCCCTTTCCCCTCACCTCGTTAAACCAGTAACACCTGGGGACACTGAGTCCCACTCCCTGTGCATGCGAACCACTGGAAAACACAGAAAACCCCAAGAAAATCCCCAACTTCGTCACAGAGCCCAGCACACCTCTCCTCCTCTGGGCACTTAGAGCAGAGGCAGCTGGTGCTAACAGCTCCAAGGGAAGGCTTAAAAGCCACAGAACAATTGAGGTCAGGGCCAGAGGAGGGCAGGACCATGCCTATGTGTGGCCTTCAGACAGGCACAAAAGCACCAAGCCAGGCTGCTCCCTGCCATGCCAAACACCAACTGAAGGGAAGGATCTGCGTGCCTGGGAAGCTGCGTCCCTCCAGAGGCGCTTGAGAAGCCAAAGGGGCCGTGGGTGAGTTTGTGATGAGGTGAGTGTGAAGTGTGGAAGGGGGAGGGTGGCAAGAGGAGGTTTTGAGAGGTATTGCTTTTTGGTGGGGAGGGGCTATCCTGCAGCACGCCTCGTGGCTCAGTCTGATGGCGTCCGTTTGCAAAGAGAGCCATCAGCCGGTCCTCAGTTTCTGCTTGGTAAAGGCAAGTCAGTGGGGTCCATCGGTCAGAAAAAGATTACCAGGCCTTCTTGCTGGGCGCCACGGTCCAAAAGCAGTGCATTCCCTCCTGGAAAGGGCTGTGTTTCGAATGTCCGTCCAGTGCGCGTTGAAGGGAAGGATCTGTGTGCCAGGGAAGCTGCGTCCCTCCAGAGGCGCTTGAGAAGCCAAAGGGGCCGTGGGTGAGTTTGTGATGAGGTGAGTGTGAAGTGTGGAAGGGGGAGGGTGGCAAGAGGAGGTTTTGAGAGGAAAAAAGGTGCTGCTGAGCTGGTAGGGGAGGGCAAGGTCCCAGGCGGGTGTTGTGTGAGGAGCTGTGTAGGCCCGGAAAGAGGTCCTGCTGGGCAAGGGCAGGTGAGGAGGGCCAGGGCTTTTCCCAGGGCTGTTGCTGCGGCCAAAGCCTTTGGGAAGCAGAAGAGGGCCAGGGGTGTTGTTGCCTGCTGGGGCCCATGCGACGGTGTAGGTGTACGCTGACCATAGCTGGTCTGTGGGAGCTGGGGCCACTCACCGTACCCCTTTCCTCGTTAGTATAGTGTTGAGTATCCCTGCCTGACACGTGGGAGACCGGGGTTCAATTCCCCGACGGGGAGGGTGACCCCTTTCGAAGGGGGGACAAAAAAATCCTTAGCCTGCCCACCACATGCCTTGCATTCTTCTTCGATGGCCACTTCCCTTCGCACCCCGCACTGATGACTTTCACCTCCAGAGAGACAATTACCTCGCAAGGACACGCTTGCCCTAGCCAAAGCCTCCCCTGGGTCCTGCATGTGGGGGCACATTTCAGAGCGGCAAAGGGAAATAGGCTGGCCAGGGCCATGAGGACAATGGCCCAGACAAACGGGGAGGGACTTGGTCCAGGGGTGGAGGAAGACAGAAAAAGGGACAGGCATGGGATTGGCTTCCTGTCTTTTTTCCTTTGCTCAGCATTTGACCTGTGACTGTAATGGGGAGACTTGAGAAAGACCTGTGGCCGCCGGCGAGGTAGGTGGCCGCCCCGAGAGCGCAGAGCTGAGCATTTTCCGCTGGGCTGCTGCCTGCGCCCCCAGCGCCTGGCCGTGATCGTATAGTGGTTAGTACTCTGCGCCGTTGTTGGTGTCACTGGGCGTAGCTACCAGGTAACTCGGGGGGGTGGAAGACCACGAGTGTCGATGAAGCCCCCCTGCTCTGGGTCTAAGTGAGCCACAGTAACTCCATCTTGTGAACTTTAACCAACCTACATGCTAACAGCCTAAAAGCAGAATATGTGAGAGTCAGCTTTTCTAGCAGACAGCTGCGATCCTGCTTAAACTAGCAAAAGTAGTGATAAGATGGGGAGGAAAGGGGGAGAAGTCTTCATGTGCCTGAGCTGACAAGGCCAACAGATAAACATGCGTATGAGAACTTTTCTAACAAGCTATAATGTAATGCCTAATGTAGCTGCAGTTAACAAGGGAGGGGTAGGGGGGAATGAAACAAAGGCTTTTACAAACAGCTTGACATATAAAAAGGGAAAATTGCTTGTTTTTGTTGCGCTGGATTTGAGATACTGTTTCTCCTAATGCCTGCTTTGAGATCTCAAATAAACTTTGTTTTGCTTCTCCACCTTGGTGTGTTTATTGGAGCGAAGCACAGCGGGCAATGAACCACTGTTGCTGTCGCCTCAGGCCTTTGTGCCGGCAACAGTTTTGGCGTCCCTGGGTGGGCTCGAGGCAAAATTTAGCCTTGCCCGGATCCCTCCTGGTGGCCGACGGATTGCGACAACGACCGACGCCCAGCGCGCACCGGTGACTTCATCGGGGGCCTCGGCGGAGACGTGGTTTGGTCGACCCCGGAGGGCACAATGGTGCAACGCACAGATAAGTGGAGAAGCAGCTGCGGGCGACGGTGAGGAACCGGTCCTGTGGATAAGGTAGGAACGGTCCAGTGGTGTGGACTTTTTGCCTGTTAGGACCTGGGGACGCCCAGTGTCTTCATATTCTTAGAGTATGGGACAGGGACAGAGTACAGCCGGGAGAACACAGTGTACACCCCTAGAATGCATTCTAGCCCACTGGGATGTGTTCTCATCAGATTCAATGCTTAGAAGTAAACTAAAAAGGTTCTGTACAGTTGACTGGCCTCAATATCAGCTAGAGGACCAGGAAAGGTGGCCACCAGAAGGATCTCTTAATTACAACACGATCCTTCAATTACTTTTGTTTTGTCAGCGAACTGGTAAATGGAATGAACATCTCTATGCATATATGTTTACGATGTTAAGAAATAGGACTGATATTTTATATAAGTGCCATTTGACTCTGACAGACTCGGTAGTAACTGCTGCTAATCCCCAGAACCCTCCCACGGTTGTAATGGCAGAATCGGTGTCCCCTTCATCTCCAACACCCCCACAGGTTCCAGGGAATGCCCCCTCGGTGGGATTGTATCCGTTGATTACTGAGAATGTGGTAGCCCGTCCTGGAACACAGGCGCGTGCAGCCCAGATTGTGCCAGTGTACTCTCATGTTCCTTTTAACCCTGTACACCTAGCTGCCTTTAAGGCAGAAGCAGGGGAATTCTCAACGAATCCAGGTCGGTTCATTTCAATCTTTGAAGGGTGTCTAGCTAGCCATAAGCCTGACTGGGATGATTGCAACATACTTATGAGAACTTTGTTGTCTGAAGTGGAACGGAGTCAAGTTATAGCTAAAGCTAGAGAGGCGGCACAAAGAAGGTATAATGAGGATAGAGAAGGAAAACCCTTGCCAGAAGCTGCTGTCCCCACAGTGGACCCCGGGTGGAATCCGAATGAGGAGGGGGGTTTGAGGATGCTTAACTCCTATAAGGAATTGCTTATGTATGGCCTCAGGCACTCGGCTGTCCGACATAACAACTGGGCAAAGCCGTATGAGCTAATCCAGGAATCAAAAGAGAGTCCAGTGGCTTTTCTACAGCGCATTCGGGATACCATCCGGCAAAGCACTAGTGCAGACCCTGACAATGCAGCAACTGAGGCAATCATAAAGGGTATCTTTACTAGCCGTGCGGCCCCTGATATTAAAAGGAAATTGCAGAAAAAGGAGGATTTAATGGGAATGTCTATGGCTCAGATTTTGGAGACTGCCAACAGGGCCTATGCCCTTAGAGAGGGAGAGAAGGAAAAAAGGCAAGTGAAGATGATGTTAGCGGCGGTGCAGGCCGGCGGCAGAGGAAAGTCACAGAAAGGTGAAAGGGGCCGGGGAATGAGAGGCCGTGGATGTGGGCGCCCCGGTCCCCAGGAAAGGCATTTGGGTTGCAACCAGTGTGCCATATGCCGGAAGGAGGGACATTGGAAAAATGAGTGCCCTGAAAGGGAAGATACCCCCATGATGGCAGCAGAGGATCAAGATTAGGGGACCATCCTGCCCCCGGAACCCCGAGTAAAAATGAGGGTGGGAAATTCAGAAATAGACTTTTTAGTAGACTCTGGAGCAGCACGAACTGCCGTGAATCAACCCCTTCAGCTGCCAGTAGCAGACTCCCTTACAGTGGTTGGTGCCACGGGGAAAGGAACCAAGTGCCCAGTATATGCCCCAGCGGAATGTGCCTTGGGAAACACAACTGTATCTCACAAGCTGGTTTACCTCCCTGACTGTCCAACACCCCTATTAGGACGGGACCTGCTTTGTCGTTTGGGTGCCACTCTGCATTTTACTCAAGATGATATAACCCTTACCTTACCTCCTGAGAATGCCTGGATAATGGCCCTTGCAGTTGAACCCTCAGCCATGCAAGCCCCAGAGTGGAGCCAGTGGGAGGACCAGGTGTATCCCCTTGCCTGGGCATCAGGGGTCCCTGGAAGGGCAACCCATCACACCCCTGTTAAGGTTCAACTCCTCCCAGGAAAAAGCCCAGTGCGGATCAAACAGTATCCAATTAAAAGGGAAGCCAGAGAGGGACTGAAAAAGACTATAGCTCGATTCCTAGAGCATGGGGTACTACGAGAATGCCAATCAGCTTGGAACACCCCCATCCTGCCCGTGCAAAAGCCTGATGGGACGTATCGGCTGGTACAGGACTTGAGAGCAGTCAATGAGCGGGTTAAGACTCTGCACCCCCTTGTTCCAAATCCATATACACTGTTAGCTTCTATAGGGGGGCAGTATACCCATTTTTCAGTCCTAGATTTGAAGGATGCTTTCTTTACAATTCCAGTTGATACCCAATCTCAGGAGATTTTCTCCTTCGAGTGGGAAGACACTGGAAGGGTTAAAAAACAGCTCTGCTGGACTGTGTTGTCACAGGGATTTAAAAACTCCCCTACGCTTTTCGGCCAGGCGCTGGCCAAAGACCTGGAGGAGTGGAATACTCCGGACGGGATCCTCCTCCTGCAGTATGTAGACGATCTGTTAATTGCGGCTGTGGGATTAACCCCTTGCCTCCAAGCCACTGTGAGCCTCCTAAACTTTGTTGGGCTCCGAGGATACCGGGTGGTTGGAACAAGGCTCAAATTGCCCTCTCAGAAGTACAGTACTTAGGGTTTCACATAAGGCAAGGAGAACGGCAGCTCTCTAATGAAAGAAAGGAGGTTATTTGCCAGATTCCTATCCCAAGCAACCGGAAAAGGCTTAGGGCATTTCTGGGCATGGCAGGCTTTTGCAGAATGTGGATCCCAGAGTTTGGACTGTGGGCAAAACCTCTGTATGAATGTGTTAAGGGAGCGGATCATGACCCCTGTCACTGGTCCCCAGAAGCGGACAGGGCATTTAAAATCTTAAAGAGGAAGTTAATGGAGGCTCCAGCCCTGGGTTTACCGGATCTCTCTAAGCCGTTCCAACTGTATGTACATGAGAGAAAAGGGGTAGCCCTGGGAATGCTTACTCAGCTGTTAGGTGCTTGGAAACGTCCTGTAGCCTACTTTTCCAAACAACTGGATCAAGTTGCCAAGGGGTGGCCAGCATGCTTGCGGGCGGTCGCAGCCACGGCCCTGGTGCTTGGGGAAGCTGAAAAATTAACACTGGGAGGAACTGTTCAAGTGTATACTCCCCACATGGTCCAAGCCCTGCTGGACACTAAGGGTGGTCTCTGGCTCACTCAGGCTCGGGTGGCTCGGTACCAGGCAAAATTGTTAGAGAACTCTGAAGTTACCTTGCAAACCTGTCCCACCCTTAATCCAGCTACCATGCTACCAGAAACAGAAAAGCAGGAACATGACTGTCTGGATGTCATAGATGCCCAATACTCCAGCCGCCCAGATTTAAAAGATCAACCGCTCTCAAATGCAGACTGTGAAAGGTATACTGATGGGAGCAGTGCTGTCATAGATGGGCAAAGGAGGGCGGGCTATGCTGTTGTGACCCTCTACGATACAGTGGAAGCAGAGAGTTTACCTGCTGGAACATCTGCCCAGCTTGCTGAACTAGTGGCCTTAACCCATGCACTTGAACTGGCAAAAGACAAATGGGTTAATATTTTTACTGACTCAAAATATGTTTTGGGGGTATTGCATGCTCACGCTGGTCTATGGAAACAAAGGGGAATGTTAACTGCTCAGGGTTCTCCGGTCAAGCATGGGTCTCAAATTCGCCGGCTTTTAGAAGCAGTACAGCTCCCCTCAGCAGTAGCAGTGATGCATTGCAAAGCTCACCAGAAGGAGGACCAGGATGTAACCAAGGGCAACGCTAGAGCAGACAAGGAAGCCAAGCGTGCTGCTACCCTGAAATCACCAACAGAGGAGAATGCCCAAATGCATGCCCTCATTCCATCAGTAGGTGAGCTTGCAGCCCCTAAGTACTCCTCTGAGGACAGAAACCTGGCTGACAGGCTTGGTCTCCAGGAAAAGGAGGGATGGTTTTACTCCACAGAGGGAAAAGTCCTCCTGCCCAAGGGCTTAATCCGACCAGTGCTGCAAAAACTGCATCAAACCACCCACGCAGGCAGGGAGGCTCTTACTCAGCTCATGAGCAAGTATTTTCTAACCTCTGGACTTAGACCCGTAGCATCCCAGGTACAGGCTGAATGCCTACTCTGCCAAAAGAATAACCCTCGACCAGGAGTGCCAGTGCTGCCAGCTACCTTGGAACCTACCCCAGGCCCAGGATTGGTGTGGCAAATAGACTTTACTGAGTTTCCTAGAACCCAAGGGTACAGGTATCTCCTCGTCATGGTGGATCGATTCAGTGGATGGCCCGAAGCCTTCCCATGTCGTAACAACACCGCCAAAACAGTGGCTCTTAAGTTTGTCAAGGAGATCATTCCCCGCTTTGGGCTCCCCCAGTGGATGGAATCTGACAATGGGACACACTTTACATCTCAAATTGTTCAAAGGATTTCAGATGTCTTGCAAATCTCCTGGAAGCTCCACACACCGTGGCGACCACAGGACAGTGGTGTAGTGGAACGTACTAATCAGACACTCAAGCGACACCTCTCTAAGATTTGCCAGGAAGCCTCTCTTAAGTGGCCTGATGCTTTGCCCCTTGTGTTACTCCGCATTCGTGCTCTCCCCCAGGGCAGGTTAGGGATTAGTCCCTTCGAGATTATGTTTGGAAGGGCATGGCCTCTGGATGGTACACCGGTTCTGTTAGGGGAGTGGGAGGTAGGCTGCGGGTTTTTGTCTCAGTACATGTGCTCTCTGTCTGCTGTTCTTTCTTCTCTTCACAGGTATACCAAAGATTCACAGCCTCCTCTACTGGATACCCCGGTCCACTCCTTGCAGCCAGGCGATTCTGTACTCGTTCGGACCTGGAAGGACGAGCCTCTCCAAGAGAAGTGGAAGGGACCCTACACCGTCCTGCTTGTTTCCCACACGGCGGCAAAGGTCGAAGGACACAAGAACTGCATTCATCACTCTCGACTGAAAGCAGTGCCTGCTCCTGAACAGTGGACTGTGCAGCCTGCTAAAGAAGCAGCTTCTAGCGACGATTTGGGACTTAAACTGCTATTCAAAAGACAATAAGGGTCGCTGGGAATGCCCTGTGATCTCTCTGAACAGCCACAGCGCACTTCCCATGAACACCCTGAGCATTGGTTTTATCTATTCACAGAAGGCCGACCTAATTTCTGGTCCTGGTCCTTTTATTTTCTGATTTGTTTGGTGGCTTTCATTCTTATCCATTGGGCATTTGGGTTGCTGTAATTGCCAGTATGGGTTCAGGTTTAGGGTCTTTCACAGCATTCTTTTTTGTCACAGAGGCATTCCTTCTGTTCCCTCCTGTTACACCCACAGCACATGCAGAATGGGGACCTCTCCCTACAGATATGGCTACCAATACATATGAAGCCCTGAAAATTGCTTTTGCCCGTGAGTTTAATCTCTCCAACTGTTGGATATGTGCCCAGATTCCCCATCATTCAGCGGGGCTGCCCTGGTGTGCCATTCCCCAAAATTGGTCTGATATTTGCCAGGAAATATTGATAACTTCTTATAATATACAGCAGCCTTTTATGTCGGGCAGAGTTGGAGGAAACCTAAGCCATAATTGTTCTCAGGAGCGCTTTTATAGTTTGACCAACAGCTCCTGGCAACCCTTTGGCAACCTCTTACAAAAACCTACCCCCATCAGACTCCGGGTTGTACCCCAAGGTCTGCTTTGTTTTAGGGAGCCTTCTTCACCTAATGCCCTTTGGTTTGCAGGTAATAGTTCCTGTCACTATTACTTGTCTCCAACAACTAATGTTATAGTCCCCTTTCTCAACAGCACTGGCCAGGATACTGGGGAAGGACTCCAGTACTGGCCCCCTCATATTGCCACCCAGCGCCAGCAGGGGATTAATGGGCTGGTTGCTAATGGACAGGCATTTTTTATATGTGGCCGTAATGCCTACAAGTGGCTCCCACATGGGTGGCATGGAAGTTGCTATAAAGGATTCCTTGCCCCTCCCCTCCGTGTTGTGGCCCACGCTCCCTCAGGTCGCCCCAGGTACTACCGGTCCCTGAGAGCTACCCTTGAACCCATCGGTGAGGGAGACAGGTTTGGAATGATATTCCTCCCTTCCTATGGGGTAGGACAAATGGCCCAACTGTACAAGAGACTTTCTGTATTCCTTACTCAGTTGCCAATGACACCCTGGCCATAGACAAAGGCATAAGTTCTGAGTTATACCAACTCCGGTTATTATCCCTGCAAAACCGCCAGGCCCTAGATTATATTTTGGCCTCACGGGGCGGGTCTGTGCCCTTATTGGGGACGAATGTTGTACCTATGTCCCAGAATCTTCACAGGATATTAAAAAGCACATCCTGTCAGCTGAACGGGTCTTTAACCTGTGGAAGGCCCAGGAAGCAGAACCTACTATTTTTGATTCCCTCTGGGGTTGGTTACCTGATCTAGGGGGATAAGGGGGAGGTATTGTTCGCCTCCTGCTCACAGGTGTTGTAATCTGTTTTGTTCTCTTTCTTTTGCTCGCTTGCTGTAAAGCACTTATACATAAGCTTTGTACCCCCCATTCCCCAGATGTTCCCTTGTACCCCTTAATTGATGACCCTGATTGTATGGAACTTAATCGCTTTTTGTCTTCGGAGTATGAGAAAACTCTGCCAAAGGTTTGTTGAGTGTTCTCAAAGGAGGGAATTGTTGGTGTCACTGGGCGTAGCTACCAGGTAACTCGGGGGGGGGGGGTGTGGAAGACCACGAGTGTCGATGAAGCCCCCCTGCTCTGGGTCTAAGTGAGCCACAGTAACTCCATCTTGTGAACTTTAACCAACCTACATACTAACAGCTTAAAAGCAGAATATGTGAGAGTCAGATTTTCCAGCAGACAGCTGCGGTCCTGCTTAAACTAGCAAAAGTAGTGATAAGAGGGGGAGGAAAGGGGGAGAAGTCTTCATGTGCCTGAGCTGACAAGGCCAACAGATAAACATGCGGATGAGAACTTTTCTAACAAGCTATAATGTAATGCCTAATGTAGCTGCAGTTAACAAGGGAGGGGTAGGGGGGAATGAAACAAAGGCTTTTACAAACAGCTTGACATATAAAAAGGGAAAATTGCTTGTTTTTGTTGCACTGGATTTGAGATACTGTTTCTCCTAGTGCCTGCTTTGAGATGTCAAATAAAGTTTGTTTTGCTTCTCCACCTTGGTGTGTTTATTGGAGCAAAGCACAGCGGGCAACGAACCACTGTTGCTGTCGCCTCAGGCCTTTGTGGCGGCAACACTGTGGCCGCAGCAACCTCGGTTCGAATCCGGGTCATGGCACTCCTTTTTGGTGGGGAGGGGCTTTCCTGCAGCATGCCTCGTGGCTCAGTCTGATGGCGTCCGTTTGCAAAGAGAGCCATCAGCCGGTCCTTAGTTTCTGCTTGGTAAAGGCAAGTCAGTGGGGTCCATCGGTCAGAAAAAGAGTACCAGGACTTCTTGCTGAGCGCCAGGGTCCAAAAGCAGGACATTCCCTCCTGGAAAGGGCTGTGTTTGGAATGTCCGTCCAGTGCGCGTTGAAGGGAAGGATCTGCGTGCCTGGGAAGCTGCGTCCCTCCAGAGGCGCTTGAGAAGCCAAAGGGGCCATGGGTGAGTTTGTGATGAGGTGAGTGTGAAGTGTGGAAGGGGGAGGGTGGCAAGAGGAGGTTTTGAGAGGAAAAAAGGTGCTGCTGAGCTGGTAGGTGAGGGCAAGGTCCCAGGCGGGTGTTGTGTGAGGAGCTGTGTAGGCCCGAAAAGGCGTCCTGCTGGGCAAGGGCAGGTGAGGAGGGCCAGGGCTTTTCCCAGGGCTGTTGCTGCGGCCAAAGCCTTTGGGAAGCAGAAGAGGGCCAGGGGTGTTGTAGCCTGCTGGGGCCCATGCGACGGTGTAGGTGTACGCTGACCATAGCTGGTCTGTGGGAGCTGGGGCCACTCACCGTGCCCCTTTCCTCGTTACTATAGTGGTGAGTATCCCTGCCTGTCACGCGGGAGACCGGGGTGCGATTCCCTGACAAGGAGGGTGACCCCTTTTGAAGGGGGGGACAAAGAAATCCCTGGCCTGCCCACCACATGCCTTGCATTCTCCTTCAACGGCCACTTCCCTTCGCACCCCGCACTGATGACTTTCACCTCCAGAGAGACAATTACCTCGCAAGGACACGCTCGCCCTAGCCAAAGCCTCTCCCGGGCCCAGCTTCGGGGCCTGCCCATGGGGGCACGTTTCAGAGCGGCAAAGGGAAATAGGCTGGCCAGGGGCATGAGGACAATGGCCCAGACAAACGGGGAGGGACTTGGTCCAGGGGTGGAGGAAGACAGAAAAAGGGACAGGCGTGGGATTGGCTTCCTGTCTTTTTTCCTTTGCTCAGCATTTTACCTGTGACTGTAATGGGGAGACTTGGAAAGACCTGTGGCCGCCGGCGAGGTAGGTGGCCACCCCGAGAGCACACAGCTGAGTATTTTCCACCAGGCTGCTGCCTGCGCCCCCAGCGCCTGGCCGTGATCGTATAGTGGTTAGTACTCTGCGCCATGGCCACAGCAACCTCGGTTCAAATCCGGGTCCTGGTATTGCTTTATGGTTGGGAGGAGCTATCCTGCAGCACGCCTCATGGCTCAGTCTGATGGCGTCCATTTGTAAAGAGAGCCATCAGCCGGTGCACTCAGCACTGCTATTATAAGTTCTGTGCACTACCCCATTGCACCTCTGTTGCCCACCTGAGGGTCTTGTCTCCTTGATTCATGGATGGATTAGGGGTTGAGGGGGTTGCATTAGCTAAAACAAATCCATATTAATGGCTGCAGAATTGCAGCAGCAGAGGTGGGGAGTCTCCTTCCATGTGATAGAGTTGGTTCCCCCTTCCGTTGCTGAGGGGAAGGTTGGTGCTTTTAGCCCACCCGGGGTGGGGGCAGCACGCAGAAGCACAGCCCCACCCTGCCCTGCCATGCGGAGGGGCCGGCAGCCACTGGAGCGAGCAGACAGATGCTGCTCAGCTCCGCTGCACTGCCGGGGCCCCTGGGGGGGGGGAGCGCCTGGGGGCAGCCGGTGGGGCCAAGGGAGTGACCAGGTCCCAAAACTGCTGGAGCCCCACGGGCGAGACCTGGGAACCAGGACTGCCAGCCAGACAAACACCTTTAAGAGGAGGCATCCCTCTCCCTGTCAAAAACTGATCTTCCTCCTTCAGTTCAGCAACAGCCTGAATTGTGCCTTATCCCGCCAGAGCCAGAGGATTGAAAGCAGCAACATCAAACCCCTGTGTAGCTCGCAGGAATGGACATAAACACTCCCTGGTAGCTGAGGAGATGTTCAGCTTTGCCCTTGGTCAACTACATGGCTAAAGGGAAAGGAGGTGGCGCCAGGTATAAAGAGTGAAACACGACACATCATAGTTATGCCCAAGGTGACTGCAAAATCTTTTTATGTACTTCCTGTTATCAGCAGTGTATTGTTTTCTCTGGAGTCTAGGCCTTGGCCAAGAAATTTGTATCTTGATAAAATAATCCTGACATCTCCAGTGCTGTGCCTGTCCTGGGAGTGTGAGTTTGCAACTGTGAGTGTGACACCCCCCCCCCCACTTCTTCTTTTGAGCTTAGCTGTCAGTATAATAAACGTGCTGCTTTCTGCCAAACTCTGGTGGGTCATTAGTCCTCCCTATGCTGACTAGCTGGCCCAATTTTGGGTAACACCTGCGATAAACTCAACCCCTGCAGGATAGAGGGCGGTGAAATGAGCTGGGAAAAAGCCTTGGCATCAGTAGGGGAAAGCTAGAGGATCTGGGCCAGGCATCTTTTGAAGCCTTGTGGCTTGGCTTCCTCTGCCCTTGGAGGTTGGCCTATGGCGGCCGGCTCTTCCTGCTGCCTCCTCTGTGTGACTTGCCAAAGGAGAAAGTGAGGCGGGTATGGGGCAAAAGAGGAAAGTCGAGCTGAGGAAGGCAGGGCAGAAGCTAAGTGCCTCAGTGGGGTTAGTAGAGCGTCACCAGTCGTTCTGCAAAGCCTGGGGAGATGTGGTTGGCTGCTGGGAGGTAGAATCCTGTGCCTGTCTCTTCACTTCCCAGGGATGGCTACTTGCAGCCCAGGAGAAGAAGGACAGTTCTTGGTGAAAGGATGACAAGCAAAGCTCTGGGAGGAAATTTGGGTGCGGGGTGCTGGCTCTGCGCTGGGGGAGGGGGTTGGAGTGCAGGAGGGGTGGCACTTACCCCGGGCACTGCAGCTCCCAAAGTGACTGGTACACACAACCCTCCGGCAGCAGGTCCTAGGTGGGCCATGCCAGGGGGGTCTCTGTGTGCCGCTGCCTGCAGGCGCTGCCCCCAGAGCTCCCATTGGCTGCAGTTCCTGGCCAATGGGGGCTGCGAAGTTGGTACTCGGGGCAGAGGCAGTGAATGGAGACACTCCCCCCACCCCAGGGAATGCTGGGACGTGCCAACCACTTCTGGGAGCGGCACGGAGGGACGGAGGCAGAGTGGGCAGGGAGCCACCTTACAGCTGCTGGCACATCTCTGCACACCCATTGGGGAGGGGAGCAGAGGGCCTCCATGTGCTGCCTGGGGTAGGGGCAGTGCACAGAGCTGCCTCCCCTCCCGGGTCTATTACAGGAGTGGGTGGGTGGGGTGTTTTGGCCTGCAAGGTGCAGCAGGTCAGACTAGATGATCACATTGTTCCCTTCTGACCTTAAAGGCTCTGAGTCTAAAATGGAGAGGGAAGTAAAGAATTTTTTTTTTTAAACAAACCAAACATTGTAATACCAGGGTAACTCCAACAGCTCATTGTACAGTCCCACCCCTTTCTTCCTCCACTGTGTGTTCAGTGACCTGCAGGACATTGATTCTTTCATTTCATTAATAAACTGATACAATGTGACTGAAATTAAACCAATTCCCAGTAGAGAGAATGTCACATCTCTGCATTGGCTGGGAATCGAACCCAGGTCAACTGCTTAGAAGGGAGCTATGCTAACCTCTATACCAGCAATACATATGGCAAAAGTGCCACTTATGCTTGCCCAATGAGGCTAGACCAGCATTGAGGCGATTTTCTGCCTGTTAAAATGTACTGGATTCTCATCACTAAAAAAACCCACCTCCATCTTCACTTGGGTTTGAACCATCAGCCTTTCAATTAGCCACCAAAGTTGTTAATCACAGAGTATGTCTACACTATGGGATTATTCCGATTTTACAGAAACTGTTTTTTGGAAACAGATTGTATAAAGTCGAGTGCATGCAGCCACACTAAGCCCATTAATTCGGCGGTGTGCGTCCATGTACCGAGGCTAGTATCGATTTCCAGAGCGTTGCACTGTGGGTAGCTATCCCGTAGCTATCCTATAGTTCCCGCAGTCTCCCCAGCCCATTGGAATTCTGGGTTGAGATCCCAATGCCTGATGGGGCAAAAACAGTGTTGTGGGTGATTCTGGGTAAATGTCGTCACTCAATCCTCCCTCCGTGAAAGCAACGGCAGACAATCATTTTGCGCCCTTTTCCCTGGATTGCCTGGGCAGACGCCATAGCACGGCAACCATGGAGCCCATTCAGCCTTTTTTCACTGTCACTGTATCTCTACTGGATGGTGCTGACAGACGCGGTACTGCAGCGCTACACAGCAGCATCCCCTTGCCTTTTGCAAGTTAGCAAAGATGGCTACCTGCCATACCGTCCCGTCTGCTGCTTTGCAAGTTGACAATGACAGTTGCCAGTTATACTGTACCGTTTGCTGCTGTCATGGGTGCTCCTGGTTGGCCTTGGTGAGGTCGGCCGGGGGCACATGGACAAAAATGGGAATGACTCCCCAATTCATTCTCTTCTTTAAGTTTTGTCTAAAGGGAGAGTCAGTCCTGTCTAGACTATCAGGCAAGCCTACTAAAGAACCAGAGAGGGAAACGGCTGCTCCGGGTCAGAGCCCCAGACAGCCCACAGAAATGATGAGCTGCATGCCATTCAAGGGGGTGCCCCTGAAACAACCCCACCCGTTGCTTCCCTCCTCCCCCACCCCTCCTGGGCTACCATGGCAGTTATCCCCCCATTTGTGTGACAAAGTAATAAAGAATGCAGGAATTTGAAACAACACTGACTTTATTACCTCTGCAAGTAGAGCTCAAAGGGGGAAGGGGAGGGCAGCCTCCAGCTGCTATGATATTCCAGGCAGGACTGAATCTCCATTAGACAAAGTTTAAAGAAGAGTCATTCCCATTTTTGCCCAGGCACCCCCTACCGACCTCACTGAGGCCAGCCAGGAGCACTCACGGGACGACGATGACGGATACCAGTCCTACTGTACCGTCTGCCGTCCGCAAGGGAAGGGAAGGGAAGGGGATGCTGCTGTGTAGCGCTGCAGCACCACATGTGCCAGCAGCATCCAGTAGACATACGGTGACACTGAAAAAAGGCGAGAAATGATTATTTTCCCTTTGCTTTCACGGGGGGAGGGGGGAATGACATGTACCCTGAACCACCCGCAACAATGTTTTTGACCCTTCAGGCTTTGGGAACTCAGCCAAGAATTCAAATGGTTTTTGGAGAGTGCGGGAACTTTGGGATAGCTACAGACATCAGTTGCCACTCCCTCCGTGAGCATCAATTTTATTCTTTAGCTTTCTGCTACGCTTATCCCAGCTCCTTAAGTTTCAGCACTGTGTTGAGTCCCTGTTGTGGCTTCTGTCTATCATGGCCTTGGAGATGTTTTCAAATTCTTTGGCATTTTGTCTTTTGGAATGGAGTTCTGATAGAACAGATTCATCTCCCCATACAGAGATCAGCTTCAGTATCTCCCGTACGGTCCATGCTGGAGCTCTTTTTGGATTCTGGGACTGCATGCTCACCTGTGCTGATCAGCGCTCCACGCAGGGCAAACAGGAAATTAAATTCAAAAGTTCACGGGGCTTTTCCTGCCAACCTGGCCAGTGCATCCGAGTTCAGATTGCTGTCCAGAGCGGTCACAATGGTGCACTGTGGGATAGCGCCCGGAGGCCAATACCATCGAATTGCGGCCACACTAACCCGAATCCGACATGGCAATACCGATTTCAGTACTACTCCCCTCGTCGGGGAGGAGTACAGATACCGGTATTAAGAGACCTTTATATCGATATAAAGGGCTTCGTTGTGTGGACGGGTGCAGGGTTAATGCGATTTAACGCCGCTCAATTCGATATAAACTCGTAGTGTTGACCACAGGGCCGGCTTTAGGCCGATTTGCCCGA
Organism: Mauremys mutica; assembly: GCF_020497125.1. Classification (NCBI taxonomy): domain Eukaryota; kingdom Metazoa; phylum Chordata; order Testudines; family Geoemydidae; genus Mauremys; species Mauremys mutica. Next base: position 127,331 of record NW_025423320.1, on the reverse strand, counting down.
TTCCCCCGAATTGGGCCCCGTGCCGGCAGCGTCTCTCCCGGAAGCAGCAGCTGTTGTTGCTAGGCAACGAGAGATGCTGGCCGGCTGAGGGCTGAGGCAGCCGCGTGGGTGTTGCAGGTCAGGAGGGGGGAGGGGGGAGAAGGCACATGTGCTTTGCAGCCCTCCTTCCCCTCCCCCACCCCTAGCACTCACCTGGAGGAGACGCCCAGGGAGCTTCTGGTCCGGTGGGAGACAGGAATCTCTGCCGTGCACCTCACTCACCTGAGCAGCTGCTGGGGCTTCCAGCGGTGAGTGTTTGACCCTGTGATTCCCGGGAGGTTTGTAATATTGGGTTGGTTTTGTGGTTTTCGTGGTGTTGCTGTTTGAGGGTGAGTTGGTGCCTGCCTGTGTCTGGTTCAAAACTGTTATATCCTTGGGGCAGCCGGTGTAGGAAGCAATCACTTGAGGCCAGAGAGCAGGCAGCTAACCAAAACCTCCATTTTATTTGCATATATACAGAGAGCTTCCCAGCCGGTTGAAACCGGTTGAGCTAACCCATAATAATCTAACTCAGTTGCCATAGCAACAAAACCATGACAACCAAATACACAACATATTCCTCCCCCCCTAATAAGAACGTCCCCTAAATAAAACACACACTAGACTAGAGAAGGAGGGTAGACTGCCTCCATTCCTGGCTAAACCCTGGGGATTATTTTGCCCCATAACCGTGGGTTCGCCCTAGCTAAAGATCCAGCCAATGAGGAGGCCTTCTGTCTCTAGGTGGATTACGGCGAACTACTGGTGTTATTGCACCCGAAAGCACTAGGGGCTCAGGGTCCGCAGCACGAACAGGTGAGGAGGTGGTATCAGCTCGTGCTGGGCAAAGGGGTATCTCAGCCGCCGGCAGTAATGGAGGAGAACAGTCAGAAACAGGTGACTCGTGATTCGATCCCTCACCAGAAGAGGTGAAGTCAGACCCCTCAACTGCAGATGGGTCCTGAGGACTGGCATGACCTGGCAACAGCTGATCTACATGTCGCCGCCAGGTAAGATTCTCTGCAGTCCGAACTGTGTAGGAAACAGGTCCTGTTTGAGTGATGACTGTGGCCGGAACCCATTTAGCTCTGGAAGTATAATTCCGAGCCAAAACTGGCTGTCCCGGGCTAAAGGTTCGGTCTTTTGCTCTGGGTGCCCGTCTGATGACTTGATATTGCTGCTGATGTTGCACAATTTGTCGGGGTTCAGAAGGTTTCAGCAGATCAAAGCAAGTGCGCAGCTGTCGTCCCCTCATTAGAAAGGCCGGAGATGCGTGGGTCGTAGCATGAGGTGTGTTTCTGTAGGAAAGTAAAAAGGTATCCAGACGCTTTTGAATGGAGTGTTGTCCCCTTGCTGATTTCAAAGCGTTTTTCATTGTCTGCACAAATCTTTCAGCTAATCCGTTGGTGGACGGATGATATGGTGCTGACGTGATGTGGTGTATCCCATTTGCTTTCATAAAATTTTGAAACTCCTGAGAAACGAACTGCGGTCCGTTGTCGCTCACAAGTTGTTCTGGCAGACCAAAACGACTAAAGAGTCCTCGTAGTTTTTGGATAGTACTCTCTTCAGAAGTGGACTGCATTATAGAGACTTCTGGCCATTTAGAATGGGCATCTATTGCCACCAAGAACATGCTTCCTTCAAGGGGGCCAGCAAAGTCAACGTGAATATGTTGCCACGGGTTTTCAGGCCAGTCCCATGGGTGTAGGGGTGCCCACTGGGGTGCATTCCTCACACCCTGACATGACATACAAGCTTTTGCCTTCTCTTCAATAGCGCTGTCCAGTCCAGGCCACCAAAAATAGCTTCGTGCAATTTCCTTCATGCGCACTATTCCACAGTGACCGGAATGTAGCTGTTCTAACATCTGTGATCTCAGTGGTGGTGGAATAATGACACGTCTCCCCCACAACAAACAACCAGATTGGACCGATAACTCCGTCCGCTTGGACATGTAGGGAACAAGGTCGGATGAGACCGGAGAGGTTTGTCGAGATGTTCCATGCATCACCAGGTCCATAACGTGGGACAATACTGGGTCAACGCGAGTTGCCTTCTTTATCTGAGTAGCAGTGATGGGTGTATTCTCTACCTGTTCAAAGTAGAAGATTTCCTTGTGGGCACTATCTTGGTGTTTGACCGGCAAAGGCAACCTTGAGAGGCCATCTGCATTGCCGTGTAGAGTGGATTTCCGATATTTGATTTCATATGTGTGTGCTGAAAGTAACAATGCCCAACGTTGCATACGACTAGCAGCTAATGGGGGAATGCCTGTGTAAGGTCCAAAAATTGATGTTAGAGGTCGATGGTCTGTGAGAAGAGTAAATTTTCGCCCAAACAGGTACTGATGAAACTTCCGAATTCCAAAAACAATTCCTAATGCCTCACGTTCGATTTGGGCGTAGTTAGTTTCTGCTTTGCTTAGAGTGCGTGAAGCAAAAGCAATAGGTCTCTCTTCTCCTGAAGGCATAATATGTGACACGACTGCTCCCACTCCATAAGGGGAGGCATCGCAGGCCAATTGCAGTGGTAAGGATGGATCAAAGTGCGTTAGAACTTCAGAATTTAGCAATGCATCCTTAGCTTTGTTAAACGCAACATCACAGGCTTCAGTCCACTTCCAGGCCTTGTTCTGCCCAAGGAGCTCATGAAGTGGCTTTAGCAGTGTGGCTAACTGTGAGATGAACTTTCCATAATAGTTCAGGAGTCCTAGAAACGAGCGCAGCTGGCTTACATTTCGAGGTGGGGGAGCCTCCACAATAGCTTTAACTTTTGCAGGGGCCTTATGAAGACCTGCAGAATCAATGATATGTCCCAAATATTCAACAGAGGGCTTGAAGAATTCACACTTGTCTTTGCGAACTCGTAGGCCATACTCTTCCAGTCTTTGTAGGGTAGCCTCTAAATTCTTTAAGTGATCCTCTTCATTTCTTCCAGTGACCAGGATATCATCCAGATAGCACTGAACTCCTGACAAGCCACACAAGATCTGGTCCATAGCCCTCTGGAACAGGGCGGGAGCAGATGTTATTCCGAAGGGTAGACGACAGTATCGATAAAGCCCCTTATGAGTCACAATAGTCAACAGCTCTTGGGACTTTTCATCGACGTGCATCTGTAAATATGCTTGACTCAGATCAATCTTACTGAACTTTTGTCCCCCAGCCAGGCCTGCGAAGAGGTCATCGATGCGGGGAAGCGGGTATTGCTCTGCACACAACACTGGGTTGACAGTGACTTTAAAATCACCGCAAATCCGGAGAGAGCCATCTTTCTTCACGATTGGAACGATAGGAGTGGCCCATGAGCTATGGGTAACTGGTATTAGGACTCCATTGGTGACCAGGCGCTCCAGGTCTGCTTCAACTTTTGGCCTGATGGCATATGGCACAGTTCGGGCTTTCAGATATTTTGGTGGACTGCCAGGTTTAATGTTCAATGTCACAGTGATTCCCTTCATACTTCCCAAATCATCTCCAAAAACAGCAGCATGTTTCCTTAGTATAGGGGTTAGACTGGTTTCTTCTTTAGTCATCCGGTGCACTTCTGCCCAGTTCAGTTGAATCTTCCCAAGCCAAGACCTACCCATTAAGGCTGGGTAGTTACCTCTCACCACAAACAGTGGCAATTTAGCCACCTGTCCATTGAGCTCCACCTTAACATCAATAGTGCCCAGCATAGGCACAGCTTCTCCCGTATACGTCTTCAGAACAGTTTTTGTTGCCTTAAGCGGAAGATGCTGTAGCTTTTCTTTATACACAGTCTCGGAGATCAGTGAGACGGCTGCACCGGTGTCCTGTTCCATGGGTATACGTTTGCCATCCAATAACGGGGTTACCCAGTATTCATGTGAGCCCATTGCCAAAGACAAAACATGCAGTGGCACTTCCTCTTGCGATGAGGTGTCACCTTGATCATCCTGGGTCTGCTCTAGGGTATGCAGGGTTCCTCTTTTTGTCGGCCAAACCACAGGCCTCTTTTTCTTTTGTTTACAGGCACACTCAATGTGTCCCTTTTTGCCACAGTGTCGACACACCAGGTCCTTACACCAGCATTCTGATGCCTGGTGACCCGGCTTACCACAGCGGTAACATTCTTGACTCTGCACAGTTTTGTGGGTCGGTTCTTGTGACACTTTTTGCACCCTAGAGGGTGCACTGATGTATTGTGCCTCCCTTGTAGCCAGTTCCATGGAGACAGCAATATCAACAGCCTTCTGTAAGGTAAGCTGAGCCTCTGTCAGTAGGCGCTTCCGTATAGCTTCACTGTACAGGCCACACACTAACCTGTCACGCAGGGCATCATGTAACATCTCTTTAAATTCACAGTGTTCTGCTAGCTTTTTTAAAATGGCTACAAATTGTACAACTGTTTCATCTTCCTTTTGGTCTCTTTTGTGGAACCTATATCTTTCAGCAATTACCAGTGGTTTTGGGGAGAAATGAGACCCCAAGATTTCCACAATGTCACTGTAAGATTTAGTCTCAGGCTTAACAGGGTGTAGTAAGCTGCGTAGCAGAGAGTAGGTTTTAGCCCCTACAACAGTTAAGAATATTGGCACCTTCTTCGCTTCTGTAATGTCATTTGCAATACCAAAAAGCTCAAAACGCTCAGTATACACATGCCACTGCTCTGTATTTTCATCAAAAGGCTCCAGGGGCCTGGTCAGAGTAGCCATGATTTTTAGTTTCACTTTCACAGTCAGTGTAAACAAGCAGCTTTTTTGTTTGTTTGTTCTTTACCTTAACTTCTACTTCCTTCTGTTACTGGAGCAGCACCGGAGTCTCACCCTCGTCGCCAGTGTTATATCCTTGGGGCAGCCGGTGTAGGAAGCAATCTGGCCAGAGAGCAGGCAGCTAACCAAAACCTCCATTTTATTTACATATATACAGAGAGCTTCCCAGCCGGTTGAAACCGGTTGAGCTAACCCATAATAATCTAACTCAGTTGCCATAGCAACAAAACCATGACAACCAAATACACAACAAAAACTAAAGTCAGGATCATGTAACCCAGGAAAAAAGCCCCGAGCCGGTACTTAGTGCTGTGAACTCCAGGTGAGAGAGAGAGGGGGGTTTGGAGGAGGAAACCAAATACATAGAATCATAGAATCATAGAATTCAAGATCAGAAGGGACCATTATGATCATCTAGTCTGACCTCCTGCAAGATGCAGGCCACATTAGCCGATCTACCCACTCTTTTAGCAAGCGACCCCTGCCCCATGCTTCGGAGGAAGGCGAAAAACCTCCAGGGACACTGCCAATCTGCCCTGGAGGAAAATTCCTTCCCGACCCCAAATATGGCGGTCAGCTGAACCCCGAGCATGCGGGCAAGACTCTCCAGCCACACCCTCTGAAAGAGGTTAAGAATGCATCAAGAGGGGAGAATGCGAAAGGTCTGCAACACGGCAGGTTGAGACTTATCTCCGCCCCCTTCCTGGCAAGAGGGGAAACTGAGGCACGGAGTGATCTGATTCCCCTCTCCAAATTATTTTGCAAAGGAAGGGGACTGGGGCGCCTATCCAGACCAGTTCCCTTCCCATCAACTCTGCTTTCCCTGCTGCAAGACCGCTGTAGGGGCTGAATATTTCCATTAAACTATGACACCTTCATTTGCCCTACAACAATAAATTAGACCAGCTTGGGGGGGGGGCTATTCCCCTCCCCCAAAGCTGTGTGGATATTAAGGTTTTTTTGAGGGGGGCATGATAATATTCCAGATCAATCAAATGCCCAGCTCAGCTTTCTAGCCATCCAGCAGCTCTAGGGCAGGGAAGGAAGGTGCTCTTGGGGCAGAGTGGTTGCAAAACAGGGGTGAATTTAGCAGGGCGGGGAGTCCGGTTGAAATCCTGCCTGATGCAGCCATGCAGAATCGCTGGCAGCGCTGGGAGAGGCCAGGAGTGGAAGGTGGCCTGGGGGTGGGGGGACATTTGCCCTCAGTCCTGGGCTCTGGGATGGACTAGGCTGGGTGGTGGGTTCAGTCTAGTCTTCCAGCCTGTTGCTCTCACTGGGGTTTGTGGTTTTCATCTGGCTCCACCGAAAAGAGCAAACAAGCCCAGTAGAAAAGCGGGGTGAGAGAGGCGGGAAAGGGTGTGTAAGGGGTTAAAGTGACCCATCAACGAAAGAGTAAAACCAGAGTTTGACTGGGTTTCCCCCCAGCCACCAGTCCTGCAAACACTGGGCAAGGGGCAGCCCCATTCCCCACCGAGGCGATGGTGAGGGGCAGCAGAGGAGGAAGGAAGCCACATGTGATGGCAGTCCCCTCCCCTCCCCGCCCAGCACCCACCACCCCCTCTCCGGCCCCCAAACTCTGTCCCAGAGCCTGCACCCAGCCCTCCGCACTCCCTCCCACAGCCTGCACCCCTCCACCCTTCCTGCACCCCACCCCGTGCCCCAGCCCAGAGCCTGCACCCAGCACCCAAACCCCGTCCCACTCAGCCTGGGCAAAGCTCTCCTCCGTCTGGCTCCCAGCCCCTCTCCAAGAGTTGCAGCTGTCTGGAGGTGCTGCCTTCCACACCTTCCTCAGTCCCACCTCATCCATTCAACAGGGCAATTGATTACAAAGTGGGGGGAAGATCTTATTCTACTTCTAGCAAAAAGACATTTTTCTTTTACCTTAATTACACTACCTTAGAGGCCCCCTATAACATATTACCAAGGTTCAATACAAAGTGATATACAAGTTATACAAAAATGCATAATACAGAGATTTATCTACAACTGCATTGATTGACTGCTGTGTGCAGTAATATAGTGACCCCTGGGGCTTTGAATGAGGCTTTATACTTGAGGGGGAGGGGGAGGGGGCAAGTGGCGAGTGGGCAAAGAGGCGAGCAGTGAGCCAGCAGGAGATCTAGGGGTGGGCATGGGGGTTTCTGGCAGGGGAGGGAGAAGGTGAAAGGAGGCGAGTGGTGGGTGGGGACTGACTAGGAGGGACGCAGCAAGCCAGCGGGGGGCTAGGGGGTGAAGAGGGGTGTGATGGTGGGGCTGAGCAGGGAGGGGGCAGGTCCTATTTTACTGCTGTGATCTGGTCACCCCATGTGCCGTTTCTTCCTGCCCCCCGCCCCCACCGAACCTTGTTTTGACGGGGCGGAGCTGGGGAAGGAGGGTTTGTTTCCACGGGGCCGGGCGGCGCTGGGGGGGGGGAAGGAGGGGGCAACTTTATATTAATATTATAAATTTTAATAAAATAAACAGTGAAGAAGATCAGTTGTACAACTATCAAAACAAATTCTTTTCCTAATATGAAAGTGCAAATCAGCTAATTACTATATGATGCAATGTATGTAATAGATAATTTTGTTATTATTTATATAGTCATGGAAAGTAAATAATACATGGAAGAAATGAAAGGGTTTTTTTTAAGGTTTTTTTTGTTTTAGTCATCCCTGCCCCGGCCCCATCGAAACTGTTCAAATTGGGCCCCGCACTCCCTAAAGCCGACCCTGACAATGAGGCTAATCATCTAGTGGAACAAGCTCCACAAGGGATGTGGTTAATTCCACATCACTGCCCTGTGTAAATGAAGACCGCAGCTCTTGCTGCAAGACACCTGGTGTGTGGGTGTCCCTGTTCCCCTTCAGAACCTCTGGTACATGGTGCTTCCCTCCTTCCAGTTCAAGATCCCCATCATGTGGGTGCTCCCATCCAGGATCTCTGGTGGGTGTCTCTGTCCCCCACCCCATGAACTAGCTCCCGTGTGTGGTTTCCCCTGCCTGTCCCCATCCCGGATCTGTGGGTGTCTCTGTTCCCCTTTTCAAGATCTGTGTTGCTTGGGTGCATCCCTCCCCCCTCCAGGCTCTGCGGGGGGTGTCTGTATAAAAAGAGACCCTGTCTCACTGTCTTGCCCAGGCTACGCTGCAGGTGCTATTCACAGGTGCGATCCCACTACTGATCAGCACGGGAGTTGTGACCTGCTCCGTTTCCGACCTGGGCCGGTTCCCCCATCCTTAGGCAACCTGGGGACCCCAAGCTTCCTCGGGATCACCATATTGATGCCGAGCTTAGTGCAGACACCCGATAGGCACAGCCCCTTACAGCCCAGAACTCCAGCGATCCGCTGGCCTCAGCCTTCCCAGGTGCTGGGATCACAGGCACCAGCCACGGGGCCTGGCTGCTTTTATTGCTTGGCAGCTGGAGGTTTAAACTCTGCTTGTGAGTTCTGTGTCTTGGCCAGACGGGGACAGCCTGGAACTGGGAAATGCTCCTGCTTCCCCCGCCCCAGTCTCATGCTGGGGTGCAGGCTCCTCTGTCCTCTCATGTAAGATCCCGGAAGTTTCAGTGCCCCCACATCCCGTGTCCAGGAGCCCAGGTGTCCGGGTACCTCTGCCCCCCAGACAGAATCCTGGATGTGTGGGTGCCACTCTCCCCCCCTAGAAGATCTCTGCTGGGTGGGTGGGTGCCCCTGTTCGCCCTTACAGCATCCCTGGTGCACGGGGGCCTCCCTCTGTCCCAACTCAGAGTCCCCAGCGTGTGAGTGCTCCCATCCCCCAATACAGGCTGGGGCGGGGGGTATAACTGGCTCTCCCTGTCCTGCCCAGGCGGTGCTACAGCAGCTGTTCACAGGGGCAGCAACCCCACTGTCAGCCTGCTGCTTTAACCTGCTCCAGGGGTGACCTACTTCACCCTCCTTTGGGAGCCTGGGGACCCCGAACTTCCCAGAATCACCTGATTGACTCCAACCTTAGCACAGACACCGGCTCAGCATGGCAGGGTGCAGCCCTGAATTCCATCAGGTCGCCTCCGCCTCCTACTGCACAGCGAGGATCCCACGCGAGAATCTTTGTGCCCTGCGTGTCCAGCCAGGTCCCTCCCAGCTCCAGCTTTCAACTCTGCTTGTGAGCTCCCCTCTCCGGCCACACGGGGGCAGCACTAACGGCCTCATCTAAATTTGACCCTTCAGACTGCAGATTATAACCGAGCGGGCAGATTATAGCCCAGGAAGCCAAATCCTTCCCCAAATTGACCATTGAAGCAGAACCTCCCCTTGGAAAGATCAGGATTTTTGCCTTTAAAAACAAGGAAAATGTCCATTGTTCTCTTTTGTCTACAGCAAGAGATTGAAGACGCTCAATTGATTTCATTGACTGGAGGGTAAGAGGGGATTTAATCACTGTTTTTAAATACACAATTTTAAAAATTCCCAGAGGGGGGAATATCTGATTTTAAAGGGTTCTTTAATTCACCAGACAAAGGTTGAACACGACCCCATTGGTTCGCAGTCAACGTCACAAAATGCCAACTGGAAATTACCATTTTTTAACCGTGAGGCTAATTATCTAGTGGAACAAGCTCCGCAAGGGACGTGGTTAAATCCCCATCACTGCCGTGTGTAAATGAAGACCGCAGCTCTTGCTGCAAGACACCTGGTGTGTGGGTGTCCCTGTTCCCCCTTCAGAACCTCTGGTACATGGTGCTTCCCTCCTCCCAGTTCAAGATCCCCATCATGTGGGTGCTCCCATCCAGGATCTCGGGTGGGTGTCTCTGTCCCCCACCCCATGAACTAGCTCCAGTGTGTGGTTTCCCCTGCCTGCCCCCATCCGGGATCTGTGGGTGTGTCTGTTCCCCTTTTCAAGATCCGTGTTGCTTGGGTGCGTCCCTCCCCCCAAGACAGAATCCCCAGCGTGTGCAGGCTCTGCAGGGGGTGTCTGTATAAAAAGAGGCTGTGTCTCACCCAGGCCACGCTGCAGGGGCTATTCACAGGTGCAATCCCACTACTGATCAGCACAGGAGTTTTGACCTGCTCCGTTTCCGACCTGGGCCGTTTCACCCCTCCTTAAGCAACCTGGGGACCCGAAGCTTCCCCGGGATCAGGGCCGTCCTTAGGCATAGGCAGAATAGGCAGCCGCCTAGGGCACCACAAGGTCTGGGGGCACCACTCTGCCGGGAGCCCAGACAGAAGGGAAGCAGTGGAGCATGTAAGAGCAGGCTGCTGGGTCCTAGAGAGAGCCGAATGCAGCACAGGCTGAGGGAGGGGATTGGCTGCTGGGGTCTCTGGGAAGGGGAGGGGGTAGGGGTTGGGGAAGGAGCTCACCTGTGAGTGTGACTCTTCACCCCCCCCCCCGGCTGAGGTGAGGTGAGGCAGGCTCAGAGGCTCTGGAACCAGAATCCTTTGTTGTCCCCCATAACATCCATTCTTCTCCCCCCCTGCCCCATGGAGCACCCCCTCCTTTCTCCCTCCCCCCCCAGAAGCATCCCTCTCTCTCTCCTCCCTCCCCTCCATCAGGGCTGGGTTGGGTGAGGTGCTGGGGGGTAGGTGGGGGGGAGGAGGCTGCCTGCCTGCTGAGGAATGAAAGTGAAAGTAACTCACTTCCTGGGCAGGGAGCCAGGATTGGAATGTCACACAGGGCTGGGCTGGGGTTAGCCAGATGTGTAAAACATCAGGACAGGGGGTTGGGGTAGGGTGAGCAGATATCCCTATTCTATAGGGCTAATCCCAATTTTGGGGTCTTTTTCTAGTATAGGCTCCTTTTACCCCCCCCCCCCGGTCCTGATTTTTCACACTTGCTCTCTGGTCACTCTAGGTGGGGGTAATTGGTGCCTATATAAGACAAAGCCCCAAATATCGGGACTGGCCCTATAAAATCAGGACATCTGGATCTGGTCACCCTAGCTGGGGAGCGCGTCTCTCCCCCGGGCTGGCAGCGATCCACCTCATCCGGGGGGAGCTACACAGGCAGGATGAGCTGCTGTGGCTCCATGGGTGACCTGTCCCTGAGATCAGATGCTGTGCTAACTTCACCATGGTCCGTAAGGCTGGTGGTGGTGCCCATTGGTGTGTGATTGGACCTGAGGGTTTGCTGCTGCTGTTGCCACTCTGCACCCCAAGAGGTGGATTTTGGGGTCTACTGCAGCTGTTGGACCAGCAGGCTGGGGGGTGAGCCAAGCATGAAAGCAGTGCTGTGGTGCCATTTAGATTGTCATTTAACAACTTTGTTTGCCAAAAATTCTTGCTAACAATCCTGAATCCAATTTCAATATTTTTTTTTAATCAATATCTTAGCCAAAAACAGAAAATTAAGTTGTTGACAATTATTAGTGACAGGTTTGTTTTGAGGCAGGGAGTGGGCCAGTTTTCATCAGAGAAACAAAAAATGTTGACTGACTTTCCTATAGCCTGTTACTCCTGATAAGAACCGTCCAACAACTGTAATATGCTCATCTCCTTACTAGAGAATAAAGCAGGGGTCGGCAACCTACGGCACACGTGCCAAAGGTGGCAGGTGAGCTGATTTTTGATGGTACGCAGCGGCAGTCTGAGCAGCTCAGCCCATCACTGCTCTGGGGTTCCGGCTGCTGCCCTATTGCCAGCTGGGATACCGGCCACCAGCCCCACTCAGCACCCGCTGCTGGCCTGGGGACCCCCAAAGAACCCCAGGCTGGCAGCGGGCTGAGCAGACCAGCTGAACCACTCAACCTGCTGTCAGAATGGAGTTCCATTCACTCAGCCGGCAGCGGGCTGAGTGGGCTGGTGGCGGGCTGAGCAGGGCCGGTGGAGGGTTGAGTGGCTCAGTCTGCTGCCAGTCTGGGGTGCCGGCAGCACTCAGCCTACTGCTACTCCGGGGTTCCAGCTGCCAGCCCCTTGCCAGTCAGGAGCCCAGCCGCTGGCCCCACTCTGCCTCCTGCCAGCCTGGGTGAGCAGAATCCCAGGCTGGTAGCGGACTGAGGGGGGTTGGCGGCCGGGATCCTGGCTGGCAGGAGTTGGTGGTCAGAACCCCAGACCAGCAGCGGGCTGAGCAGGGCCTGGGATCCTTGTCTAGGGTTCCAGCCACCAGCCCCGCTCAGCCCGCTGCCGGTCTGGGGTTCCATTTACTCAGCTGGCAGAGGCCTGAGCAGGACCAGTGGCCAGGACCTCAGATAATAACAATAGTTTATTTATTTAATATAGACATAGAGACCTTCTACAAACATTAAAATGTATTACTGGCATGAGAAAACTTAAATTACAGTGAACTTGGCACACCACTTCTGAAAGGTTGCCGACCCCTGGTATAGACTGACCATATGTTGTACTAAGATTCTCCTGCTTTTTTTTTTTCCTGTGACTCAGTATAGCTTTTGCCAGCCCAGAAGTTGGGCAGCCAATGTTTTATGTTTTCACAATGTTTTCTTCAACTTTCATAAAGTAAATACATAGTTAATATGAGTTAAAAAGGCCAGGGACACTTCATTGTGAAGAATCTGTACAGCAGATCATGCTAGAGCTGTGAAAATGTCAGTTTTTGATGGAACTTTAGAGGCAGTGATTTATCATGTATTTTATCATGTGAATGTGCTGCTATTGCTAATGTCTTTCCAAACAAAAATAAGGTACAATAGGACTTCTGTAACATTTCTGTGCTACCTTAATCTAGATGAGATGATTCTGTGCTGACTTCATTTTGGTCACTTTGTGCTTTACCTAGCAGTAAAACTAGGGTTATATTTTCCCACTGTTTGGAAACCCAGCTTATTAAACTGATTTTGCAGCCAAAAAAGCCAGAAAGATTGCTTTTAATTAAAAACAAATCTTTGTTTCAATACCTCTTCATATAAATTTCCAATAAAATTTTGACAAATTAAAAAAATTATATTATTTGCATCATTCTGTCAAATCAGAATTTTTTCTATAGTGCTACTTCTTTAGTGCTAGTGCATCAGCATTACAGTGTGCTTAATTAAGTTAAACTGGTTTTAATAACGTGAATGTGGCAAGTTTTCCAATACTGTATGCTTATATTTGTGTTGCTAAGAGCAGATCAGGCACAGGGGCACCAGTTTAATAATCTCACCTAGGGCACCAGAAATCCTAAGGACGGCCCTGCCCGGGATCACCATATTGATGCTGAACTTAGTGCGGACACCCAACCGGCACAGCCTCCTGCAGTCCAGAACTCCTGAGCTCAAGCGATCCACCGGCCTCAGCCTCCCCAGGAGCTGGGATCACAGGAACCAGCCACAGGGCCCGGCTTGTTTTGTGACCTGGCAGCTGGAGCTTTAAACTCTGCTTGTGAGCTCTGTGCCTTGGCCAGATGGGGACAGCCTGGAACTGGGAAATGCTCCTGCTTTCCCCGCCCCCATCTCATGTCGAGCTGGAGGCGCCGCTGTCCTGCCAGGTAAGATCCCGGATGTTTTGGTGCCCACTTCCCCCGCCCAGGTGTCCGGGTACCTCTGCCCCCCCCTACAGAATCCTGGATGTGTGGGTGTCCGTCCCTCTGCAGAGGATCCCAGAGTGTGGATGCCCTGGTCACCCCCTACAAAATCCTGGGTGTGTGGGTGCCACTCTCCCCCCCAGCAGATCTCTGGTGGGTGGGTCCCCAGGGTGTGAGTGCTCCCATCCCCCGATACAGGCTGGGGGGGGGGGTATAACTGTCTCTCCCTGTCCTGCCCAGGCAGTGCTACAGCAGCTGTTCACAGGGGCAGCAACCCCACTGTCACCCTGCAGCTTTACCCTGCTCCAGGGGTGACCTACTTCACCCTCCTTTGGGAGCCCGGGGACACCGAACTTCCCAGAATCACCTGATTGATGCCGAGCTTAGCACAGACACCGGCTCAGCCTGGCAGGGTGCAGCCCTGAACCCTGACAATCAGCTTCCCTCCGCCTCCTGCTGCACAGCGAGGGTCCCACACGAGAGGCTTCATGCCCAGTTTGTTCAGGAGCGTCCCAGGCTCCAGCTGTAAACTCTGCTGGTCAGTTCTAACCTTTGGCCACACGGGGGCGGCACTAACGGTCCCATCTAAACGCTGTTTGCGTTCGGCCCTTCGGATCGCAGATTGTAACCCGCGGGCAGATCTCTGAGTGCAGCCAGATCCTTCCCCAAACTGAACATTGAAGCGGCAGCTCCCATTGGAAAGATCAGGATTTTTGCCTTTAAAAACAAGGAAAATGTCTACAGCGAGAGACTGAAGAAGCTCAATTGATTTCATTGACTGGAGGTTAAGAGGCGATTTAATCACAGGTTTAAATACGTTTTACAAATTCCCAGAGGGGGGAATATGTGATTTGAAGGGTTCTTTAATTCACCAGACAAAGATTGAACAAGACCCCGTTGGCTCGCAGTCGATGTCAGAAAATCCCAACTGGAAATGACCATTTTTTAACCGTGAGGCTAATTATCTAGTGGAACAAGCTCTGCAAGGGAGGTGGTAAATTTCCCATCACTTGGAGTTTGTAAATCAAGACCGCAGCTCTTGCTGCAAGACACCTGGTGTGTGGGTGTCCCTGTTCCGCGTTTCGGGATCCCTGGTATATGTGCTTCCAGTCTTGCCCCAGGTGCTTCCAGTCTTGCCTTTGCCATTCGTGACTTGCCAAAGAAAATGGGCGGCTGCCCGGGCTAGAGTTTGGAGCAGTTTCCCTCTTCCAAGTGTGCGCCTATCCCTGTGCTGGAGGGTACTTGCTAAATAACACCTTGGGAGCCTGGGTGTTTCTCTGTTTCTCGCCAGCTGGGGAAAAGCCTCTTGGGGTAAAATCTCCTGCCCCACTGCCAAAGTGAGCACCTTGAGTGGGAATGGTAAGAGGCCCCACCAGGGGGGCTGGCCCTGCTTTCCTACCATCTTCTGATGTTGGCCACAAAGCATCAGCAGCTGGCTGTGGGTGGTTTTCAGTGGGTGTTCAGCATGCCAGGGAGCAGGGAGCAGCCTGGCTGGGTGTCTCTGTGGCTGTCTGCTGGCCACGCATAGGCATGGTTCTCCCCTCTTCTTGCCCTGCCCTTGGTTGCTCTGTGGCTTTTAAGCTTCCCTTGGAGCTGTCAGCACCAGCCACCTCTGCTCCAGGTGCCCAGAGGAGGAGAGGTGTGCTGGGCTCCAGCCTGGGACTCTTCCTCCCTCCTGCCTTTCCCTGACTATGAAACCTGGCCCTGACACTCCTTCCTTCAAGCGCCATGTGGGCAAGAGGAAAAGTGTGGTAGAAAGCACAAGGGCCAAACGTGTGGGCATCAGAAATCCCAAACACCCAGTCAAACCACAGCCACTTCTAGACCCCATTCCAACCAAAGACCTGGCTCCAGTGGGTATGAGTCACTCAGCACAAGGTAAACAACTCATTCTTAGACAGCTGGAGATAGGAAAGCACTTGGATCTCCAGGGATTTACCACAAAGTCCCACTGAGATTTGAACTCAGATTTCAGCATGCCAACCATTACACCATGGGACCAGCCTGTGCTAGTTTCTGTGAACATTGGTGACCCTATCATAGAATACCAGGGCTGGAAGGGACCTCAGGAGGTATCTAGTCCAACCCCCTGCTCAAAGCAGGGCCAATCCACAGACAGACTTTTATCCCAGATCCCTACATGGCCCTCTCAAGGACTGAGCTCACAAACCTGGGTTTAGCCGGCCAATACTCAGACCACTGAGCTCTCCCTCCATCACAAGGCCCAGCTTGTGTAAGGGACTGTTGGCCCTTTACTTAAACTGAGTGGGGTTTTTTTGGTTGGCTAGTTCCCAGTCCCAATAGAAGGGGGAAGGGTCAATGGGAAATCAGGCCCCTGAGACTGACAGGCCCCTGGGACGATGGTCACCAACTGGTAGGGAACAAGTGAGAATTTGTTAATGAGTAAAATTCCTGCTGAAAATTGGCAAAGCTGTGGAGAGTTTGAAAAGTTCCAGTGAATTTACACATGAAGATAGAAACAGAGAGACAACTAGAGAGAAAGAGAACATCACAGACTGCACAGGCCCACACAGACATAAACAAAAAACAAACCCACACAAACCCACACTGCACACAGTGCCATATACACATAAGGGAAAGCCACACAAAACATAGAACAAATCCACACCAAAAAATACAGCAAAAGCCCACAACAGGAAAGCACAAAAACCACATACCAAAAGAATACTTAGCAAAAAACCAATCTGCATGCAAAAGCCATACACACACCCATGCACACAAAACTATGCAAGACATCAACAAAAATCACATAGGACCCACATGCACAGCAACACGACAGACAACAAAAAACCCCAACATACAGAAAGCCAGGCAGGGTTTGAGTCTCACAGCGAAGAGGGTGAGCACACAGGTGGTTTGGGGAGCAAAGACTGAGGGGGAGTCAGGGGCAGTGCTCTGGGCTCTGCTCGACCCCTCCTGACACAGGCGGCTGGTGGAGAGCAGAGCTCGGTAGATCTGTGGAATCTGCCCTGCTCTCTGTAAAGCAAGGGGACCTCGGTGTCTTCTGAGCTGCAATTGTATTTTCTGCAGGGCAAAATGATTGGCAGAAGCCATTTGCTTAAAGGAAAGTAGTGCTCTAGGTGAGGTTTGAACTCACAACCTCAGCATGACTCAACTCAGCACTGCTCTGGAAGTACTGGGCACTAACCCACTGCACCACTGGACCCTGCTGTCAGGAGCTTGTCTCCATGTTTCATGGATGGATTAGCGGAGTGGGGGAGGGGGTTGCATTAGCTAAAACAAATCCATATTAAAGGCTGCAGGATGGCAGCAGCAGAGGTGGGGAGCCTCCTTCCATGTGATAGAGCTGGTTCCCCTTCCGTTGCTCAGGGGAAGGTTGGTGCTTTGAGTCCACCCGGTGCTGGAACGTCCCATGGGTGAGATTAACGGGACTCTTGGGAAGGGAAGGGAAGGGAAGGGAAGTCTTTTCTATCCCTGCCTAGCTCCATTGGTCTCCTGTGGCCCTTTCAGCTCTCTGCTCCCCTGTTGGGGAGATGCAGAGACAAGCCCCCATCTGGGTGAGTCACCAAGAGGCTGTGTCCCATGGCATGTGGGGGGGAGAGGGGTAGGGGTGGGATGGGGCTCAAGGGGAGAAGGTTGTGTGTGACAGTGTGGGGGGGAGGGTGTGCTCCTTAGGATAGAAATGATGGAAAACACAGGGGTAGTGACAGTGGAGCCCCGTGTCTGAGTGTTATGACCCTGTGTGGTGCTGCCATTCACCTTCCCCTCCTATGGGCTCAGCTTTCATTGAATCCAGCATTTTTTCACCTGTTCTCACCACAGAGGTGTCCCACATGACTCAGCTACCGAGTGTCCCTCTTAGAGACGCCGAGGACCTGAACTGATTTCAGCTGCTGGACAGCTCTGCTAGGTCTTTATTGATTTGCACAGGAAAATGCTGAATGTTTAAATTCATTTCAAGCTCCTCCCGCCCCCATTCAGCGAACTCCTGAACATACTGGAGATGGGTCTGGAAATCGATTTTCATTCGAAAAAGATTTTTAAGGGAATTAGTTGGATTGGAACTAAGAACCCATTACCCGGCAGGGAAACATTCACCCACTGAGCTACCCTCACAATAGAGAGTGTCCTGGATAGCCCAGAGCAGGAACAGTTTTTAACCTAGGGGTTAGTAAACTTTATCTCTATACAAACACCACAGCTTACAAACTCCCCACCCCCGCTCTGTGTCACCAGAGCACAACAACAACTCTCCTTGGGGCACACACAGCTCCCCAGCTCCCTGCCCGTCAGTCTCTCCAGCATTGCTCCAATCCCTTAAAGCAGGGTCTCAACCACAATTTACCTTAGGGCCAGGGCCAGTCCTCCAGTCCTCCCAGTGGGCCAATAATGTCACTCATACTGCCCAGAACCCGCCCCCCAAAACTCCGCCCCTCACCTGCCTAAGGCTCTGGGAGGGAGTTTGGGTGGGGAAAGGAGGTCTAGGGTGCAGGCCCTGGGCTGGGGCTGGGGATTGGGGTGCAGGAGGGGTGCAGGGTCTGGGAGGGAGTTTGGGGGTGGGAGTGAGTATATGAGGAGTGGGTGGGGGTGCAGGCTCTGGGAGGGAGTCAGGAGTGTGGCGCTTACCTGGGGCTCCAAGGCAGGGCAGGCTGGGGGTCCTCCACATGCTGCTGCCCCCAGGCATCACCCCCACAGCGTCCCATTGGCCACAGGGGTGAAAAGGCAGGGGCAGTGCGCGGAGGCACAGCCCCACCCTGCCCTGCCATGGGGAGGGGCCGGCAGCCACTGGAGCGAGCAGGCAGATGCTGCTCAGCTCCGCTGCACTGACGGGGCCCCTGGGGGGAGCGCCTGGGGGCAGCAGGTGGGGCCAAGGGAGTGACCTGGTCCCAAAACTGCTGGAGCCCCACGGGCGAGACCTGGGAACCAGGACTGCCAGCCAGACAAACACCTTTAAGAGGAGGCGTCCCTCTCCCTGTCAAAAACTGATCTTCCTCCTTCAGTTCAGTGACAGCCTGAATTGTTCCTTATTCCGGCAGAGCCAGAGGATTGAAAGCAGCAACATCAAACCCCTGTGTAGCTCGCAGGAATGGACATAAACACTCCCTGGTGTCTGAGGAGATGTTCAGCTTTGCCCTTGGTCAACTACATGGCTAAAGGGAAAGGAGGTGGCGCCAGGTATAAAGAGTGAAACACGACACATCATAGTTATGCCCATGGTGGCTGCAAAATCTTTTGACGTACTTCTTCTTATCAGCAGTGTATTGTTTTCTCTGGAGCCTAGGCCTTGACCAAGAAATTTGTACTTTGCTAAAATAATCGACTGCCCCTGGTGAAGACAATGGACTTGACACCCACTGGGGTGTCCCTACACAGGTACAAGTACTAACAATAGTGGCTGCCTTTTAGCCATAGATTTTAAACAGGGCAATAAATTGAAACAAACTCCTGTTAAATCATTTCTCAGCCCGAGTCCTTCACCCACATTCCCTAGAGCATTGGGCCACCATTTGGACGTTTCATTTCTGACCTCAGTTTCACACAGAGACAAAATTTCCTTTGCACAGATCCATAAACAGCAAAACCTCCCTGTGTCTCTGGTCTGAGCCAGGGCATTCGATGCCAGTGAACCTTTTTCTCCTGCAATGGCGACGGTCAGACAGAGGGGTCATGGCACCTGCATCCCTGCCAGGGAGATATTGGCTCGGCTTTTTCTTTCTGCTGCTGTTGTTAGTCCATGAAACATCAAGGGTGGAATGCAAGGCTGAGTTCACGCGCCAGCCCTCTGAAAAATTTCAGTGCCCCAGAGAAATCCTGCCCCCTGCTATTGGAACGATGTGCTGGAGATTTGACTAGGAAAGGGACTGTCTGAATTGTCAGAGTGGGGAATGAACAACAATCTACAGCAATGTCATTCACACAAACACACTCTGATCATGCTCCAGTCGGAAGGGAAATGGGCAGGAATTCTCGCTGTTCAGCCCAGGACACACTTACACTGATGTGCAGCCGTGAGTGTGCTGGGGAAGCTGGTCTGGGCAAACAATTTGAAGTGACAATTCAGTGAGAACAAAATCATCATGCAGGAAAATGGACACATGTCAAGTAGTTGTGGCCGAGTGCTTAAGATGCTGGACTAGACATCTATTGGGGGGTCTCCCTGTGCAGGTTTGAATCCTGCCAACTATGCAAGCACTGCGCTGCTCTTGTTATTATTGTAGTCTTAGGCTTTGGCTACACTTATACTTCAAAGCGCTGCCGCGTCAGTAGTGTAGTCAAAGCGCCAGCACTGGGAGAGAGCTCTCCCAGCGCTGTCCGTACTCCACCTCCTTGTGGAGAAAAACGTACAGCACTGGGAGCCGTGCTCCCAGCGCTGGGGCTTTGACCACACTGGCACTTTGCAGTGCCGCAATTTGGAGCGCTGGAGAGGGTGTGTTTTCACACCCTGCTGCAGCGCTGCAAATTTGTAAGTGTAGCCAAGCCATTAGTGCCTGAGCATCCACAGTGCGAACTGGAGATAAATCTAGTTTTACTCTGTCTACACTTAAAACACTGTTGTGGAACTGCTATAGCACTTTGGAGTAGACAGTGACTGGAGGGATTTTCCCATCCCTGTAATAGCTGCATGGATAGAACAATTCTTCCTTTTCTTTAGCACTATCTAACCCGGGCTTAGGTCATCTTAACTATATGGGTTTGTGCAGGGGGTCATACCCTGGGAGACATCGCTTTGCCAGTTCAGTGCCCAGCGTACACCAGCCCTTAGATCCCTCTGGGTATTTCAATGCAGGCACTGACCTGTGAGAGGAAAACATCAGCTCACAAACACAGAGACTGAATTTCCCACATTTAATCTCGCTGCACTTTCCAGAAAGTCACAAAATTCAATTCATTTTTGCTAGGACAGAGAAAGAATAAGTGATACTAAGTTTTTGGTATCAGAGGGGTAGCCGTGTTAGTCTGGTTCTGTAGAAGCAGCAAAGAATCCTGTGGCACCTTATAGACTAACAGACGTTTTGCAGCATGAGCTTTCGTGGGTGAATACCCACTTCTTCGGATGCAAGCAGTGGAAATTTCAGGGGCAGGTGTGTATATATAAGCAAGCAAGAAGCAAGCTAGAGATAACGAGGTTAGATCAATCAGGGAGGATGAGGCCCTGTTCCAGCAGCTGAGGTGTGAAAACCAAGGGAGGAGAAACTGGTTCTGTAATTGGCAAGCCATTCACAGTCTTTGTTTAGTCCTGAGCTGATGGTATTAAATTTGCAGATGAACTGGAGCTCAGCAGTTTCTCTTTGAAGTCTGGTCCTAAAGTTTTTTTGCTGTAGGATGGCCACCTTAAAATCTGCTATTGTGTGGCCAGGGAGGTTGAAGTGTTCTCCTACAGGTTTTTGTATATTGCCATTCCTAAGGTTTTGGCTTGATTAAATAAAATTAAGTGTTTAATTAATATAGTAAAAATCTGTACTGATTCCTCTAACTAACACCATAGCGTGAAATAGGAACAGAGACAAATCTTGTCAGTGACGACTAATTTCACAAATGATCTTCCCATTATTAATTTCCATGCTGCCCCCACTGGAGGTCTGGGCATCTCCAGTGTCATTGCTCTGCGTTCACCTTCCCCTAGAATTGTTCTCGGACATTCGCTTTCCTCTGTGGCATGGGGCTCGGGTCACTTGCTGGAAGATTCCCTGCACCTTGAGGTCTTTAAGCCACTATTTGAGGACTTCAATAACTCAGACATAGGTTAGGGGTTTGTTACAGGAGTGGGTGGGTGAGATTCTGTGACCTGCATTGTGCAGGAGGTCAGACTAGATGATCATAATGGTGCCTTCTGACCTTAAGTCTATGAATCAATGAATCTATTCCCAAATTTGGAAAACTGTGCAGTTCAGAATGAGAACAGTGACCCCGTCTCCTTCCTGCACCTGCTCTACATTGCTCCACAGCAGCTTCTCCACCTGCAGAGTCACCCCAGCACGGCAGTGCAGCCACCCAGGGTTCAGCAGGGGCCCCTGGCAAGGACCGTGGGTGCAGCTAACAGCCCGGTGTGCCTGGCCCTGAGGCAGCTGTAAAAAAGCAACCCCCACCCTCCTCAGAAGTACAGAGACTGAATTCCTTAACTTTAACATCATGACCCCCTGTAGAAAGCCACACGTGTCAGTTGTATTTTCACAGGGAGATGCAAAAATCAAGTGACCAATTTTTAAGTTGAGTAAATAAAGTTGAGGAGATAGGTATTAACCTCCCAAAAATATACTAAAGATCCCTCAACATAACACCTGAAGGTGAAATATGAACAGAGACAAACCTTGTCAGCAAAGGCTCATTTCCCAAACGATCCTCAAAATGTTACTAATTCCCACCCCTCCTCCACAGGAGCTCTGTGCAGTGTCACTGTTCTGCAGGCAGCTTCCCATTAAATGCTGTTGTGGGACATTCCCAGACCTGGGAATGTACCAACGACAGAATTTGAAGAGCAAACCTGGCTCCCCGCACCAGGTGGGATTTGAGTGTTTTGTCCCTGTCACTTAGTCTGTGTCAATAGTACAGACGCCAGGGGCAGGACTCCAGGCTCTGCTTGAGGGATCCTGGCACAGGGGCTGGGGGGGAGAAAGGATTGTAGATTCTGACCTGGAGAGGAGGTAATAAGTGAAGGGGGCATTTTTTATTAGCCCCCTCCTGAGAGTCCCCAGGGCTGGAATTTTACGTTCCACAGGGCCAAATGAGGGGGTGATGCCACTTGGCTAATGAAAACCAGGGCTCCAGGTGAGGCTTGAACTCACAACCTCAGCATAGCTCCTCTCAGCACTGCCCTATAAGTACTGTGCGCTAAACAATCGCACCACTGGAGCACCTATTAATTGGGCTTCTTTGAGACCCCTAGGTTGATACAGGCGAGGAGTGACCCCAAAACATTCTCAGTGGGGTTGAGAGCAGGTAGTGACAAGTGTTGTACTTGGTGGGGTGGATTCTTCTTAAGGGTTCCAGGCCCCATTTCACCCTTTTGTTCTTCCCTGTGTAATAACAGAGCTGGTTAAGACTCAATGGAGAGTCTTGCTGCAGACCAACAGATCTGAAATCACTGATAACCAGCTCTAAGCGTTAGTCCTGCTTTGGGACAGTGTCTCTCATGCAAGAAACTGCCCAGTCTGCGCTAGCAGTGAGGCTCCCTCACTAACAGCTGAAATCAGGGAGAGCTGTGTGAAGTGCAGGGCCCCAGGGGTGTCTGAACAGGGGGGAACAACACCCCAGGTGCCCAGAGGAGGAGAGGTGTGTTGGGCTCCAGCCTGGGACTCTGCCTCCCTCCTGCCTAGCTCTGACTGTGAAGCCTGGCCCTGGCCCTCCTTCCTTTAAATGCCATGTGGGCAAGAGGAAGAGTGTGACAGCTGCAGGGACCAAAGTTGTGGACATCAGGTGAAGCAGCAAGAAGCAACCATATGATCAATCCACAGGAAACTCTAGCCAGACTGTTAAGTTCTGGGACCCCCAACCTACAGTGGCCAGTCCACTGAACAAGCCGGACCAAAGACCTATCTCCGGTGGGCATCAGTCACCCAGCGTAAGGGGGAAAAAGACTCAGTCTAGTTCACCCTGAGAGAAGGTAGCCAAACACATTGAGCTCCAGTGCTTTGCAGCAAAGCAATGTATCACCACGAGGTCCCACTGACATTTGAACTCAAATTCCAGGATTCAAAGTCCTGAGTGCTGCCCATTACACCATGGAACCTGCTGCTATTTCATTTTCTAGACCCCTGTGACTCTCAGCTGGCTGGTTTGCACTCTGCACTTATTGCTTCCCACCATCAGCTTCCTCTTGCGGGACTCTCTGTCCTCCTCCAGTGACTGTGGTCCTGCACTACCGGATCCGTGGGTCCTGCCCTGAGTCCCTGCATCCCCCTGCTTTGTCTCCATTCCCTGCAGGCTGCAAAAATGTCAGGGGAGTCTGCTCCTCCCTTCACTCGATGCTCCCGCTCATATCGGCCAGCTGCAGCCTCATCTCCTGGAACTCGGGCAGCTGTCGCTTGATCCGGTCGTACAGTCACACGCTGACTGGCTTCCCTGCCTGGATGCTCTTGTGGAAATCCCACAGGTGACACTGCAGGACTTTGCACTGTTGGTTTCTTTAATGTTGTGGTGTTTCCCCAGCCACCGGAACAAAGCCGCCAACTCCTCCCTCACCGACTCCCACCAATCCCCCTGGTAACCACAGAACCCTCTGATGCTTTCCCGTTCTGCCTACACCGCCAGGCCTCGACCCCCTGCTCCTTTATCTTGCAAGCTCTGGATGTTCAGCTTCAATATCCTCTGCCCTGGGTCAGGGAATTGCCCACATTGAGCACATGGTGAGAGCTGCGTGATCCGAACAGTCCATTGGCTCCACCCTACACTGGGCTGTCGACGTGCTCTCCTTCACGTAAATCCGGTCAGTGCGACTCCTGGCCTGTCCCCGCAGAAAGGTGTATCCCCTCTGCGGCTGGTGTGAGCTCGGGTCAGAGAAATAGGAGGCTACTGCCAACCCTCCACTGGTTCCACTGTGGAGAAACACGTCCTCTAAGGCAACCTCGCTACAGACCTGTGTCAGGTAGTGCTCATCATAGAAGAATTTCCTCTGACTGTCGGGAAAACAGGACCAGCAGTCCTCAGGCCGGTGCAACAATTGAAATCCCCCCCCAACACCAAACACCGTGCAGTCTAGAAGAAGGGAGCCAGTTCCTTCATAGAACTTTCCTTTCATGCCTTAACTGGGGACCATACACACTAATATAGCAGTAACCAGTGCCATGGAGCACAAAGCCACCAGTAATGCCCTCCCTGGTCAGAGCTCCAGCCCCTTCTGTACTCGCACTGCGAATGTGAAGAACAAGACTCCAACCCCATCATTCTTCCCTGGCCTGGAGGACCAGAGAGATGGGCCCTTCCTCCAATCACCCTCTGCCCATCAAGCTACCCTAGAGCTGTTAATGTGCATTTCCTGAACACCCACCATGTCCAAGCCCAGCTGCTCCAAGACACTGAACATCAAGTGCCTCCTCCTGGGCCCCCAACTCCCTTCCACAGGGCCACTTTCACACATGCCCCTTCCCTGGTACTGCCCTCCCTCAGCTGCACAGAAGAGTTTTCATCCTCTCTACCTGCCTATCACTGCCCAGCACCCCCTCTAGCACTCTCTTCCTGCCATATTGGGTCCACCAATAACTCACTTAGGAGAGACAGCTCCTGTCCCTCATTGTTAAATGTCAGGCCAGCCAATTAGGGGTGGAAGCCCACAAAATCTTTTCTTACTGCAGAGCCCAAGCACAGGGACTCACCTTGGGTGCAGGGACCACTGTGCTCCCAGAAAACAAGCCACCACTGTGCAAAGAGGGATGAAAGGTCCTGCCAAAGCCTGGGATTGAACCAGGGACCTTTAGATCTTCAGTCTAACGCTCTCCCAACTGAGTTACTTTGGCAGCTGCATGGTAATATTTTGGCCTGTTGCTTCTCTGCTCGAGATGTTTTTGCAGCAGTTGCACACAAAAAGGACATCATTGTGAGCAGCCCATGAAGACAAGACTCGCTTTTCCCTGCCTTGCTTAGCTTGACTTGCTGCCTCACCCTGTTCCTGCCCTAGTGCCCGGGTTGACCTGGTGGTGGAAGGGGACTGGGGGCCAGTGGCGCGGGGAGGAGGTTGAGCTGGACCCTGAGCTAGACTAGACCCTGGCAGTGAGAGTCTGGCCACCACTTGCTGCCCCACCCTGTTGTCCTGGCTTCCCCCACTGGGCGTCATGTCGGGAGGGAAGTGGGGCTTCTGCCTCCCCTCCCCGATTTTCACACCGCAGAGGAGTGTGAACAGGAAAACGAACGGCTGCTCCACACCCCCACCGGAGGAACCCGGCGCCCTTAGCTGCTTCCCCTGCTCCCCCCCAGCTGTGCTACTGAGTGGAAGCGACCTGTGCCCATCACACAGAGGTCGATTAATCAAAACCCTCTTCTGCCAGCACCAGGCCTCCTGCTTCTTACACGGGGCCTGCAAGCGAGGGGGCGGCTGGCACAGCACCAAGAGTCTAACCTGTGAGGCAGGAGGCGGCTGGTGCCCTCAGCCTCCTGGGGAGCTCCCAGAAGTTATTAAGGGACAGAGACTCCTTGATGCCCTTAGTAACAAGGGTTTGGGGGTCACCGAGGCCAGTAAGGGGGTCACTATATCGGCCTTATAACCCTGGGGTCAGGTCACTGTGCAGCTTTGATCTAAAGCTCGGATCCCAACAACCAACCAGTAGCCCACAGCCTCCCCCTGGGTCTGCCCCACCTGGTTACTCCTTACAGGGCGACCTTACCCCCCTTCCAGCCCCGGATTCGCCCCCTAAGCATTCTACTGCCACTCAGAGCCACAGCCGTGGAGGCGCTGAAGGAGGGAGGGGTGACTCTAGGGTGGGGTTCTTCTCTAAAGATGGCTGGCAGAAAGGTGGTGCTCAGCTCTGTCAGCCACCTGCCCAGTTGCCTCACTGCCAGGGGATCCAGACGTTTCTGTAAGGCCATTAAATGGGTATTTGGCTTCTGAGTGAATGTGAGGAATGTGCAATCCTGAGAGGGAATTTCCATCCTTCTTTTTCCTGCTTTTCAGGGCCCCAGTGGCCTAATGGATAAGGCATTGGCTTCCTAAGCCAGAGATTGTGGGTTCAAGTCTCAGCTGGGGTGGAAAAACTCCTTCCTCCTTGTATATTGCAACAAAGCCTTGGTGTTATGTTCCCCAAGGAAGCTGGGAGACATTTGAACCCAAAGTACTGGATCTTGGGAGCAATCCCCCAGAAACAGCATCTTCCACTTGACAAATCCTTTCTAGACCCATCAGTAGCAAACACTTAATACGAGTGTTTGTCTGAGAATAGAAGGAAGGGGAGTGTTTACTCCGACACCTCAGTGAGTGACACGGACAGAAAGAGCAAGGCCGTCCTGAAAGAGACTGGATCTGTCTGGAGACAAAGCAGAACCTGAGAATGAGCAACAGTGTGAAAAGAAGAACTTCAAATGTGTTAGGTGTTAGATAGGTTGGTCTGACAAATTTCAAGAAAATACCAATGCTCGTAGACTGATGCGGACACTGGCTGCCTCTGATCGTTTACTGAGAATTCATTGAGAAATATTTTCCTTAACTATGTTATGGAATATTGGGTGGGCTATGAAGGCACCATTCCTCCTGCTTTCGCCCTTGGAGACAACACGGCTACATGGCATGCGGCCATGTCAGAGTCTACCCTCACTTGAAACTGGGCGGTTTCAAAGTGAGGACCCGCATGTATTCCCCCACCCTAAAATCTTAGGGTAGGTCTCCCCTTCGGCTGCCACCACCCGGTCAATTCCGTGGGCCGGGACACCCCTGTTTCCCCCCTTGGGAACACAGATCAATTCACAGAGGAGGAACCTCCCCCCTCTTCCCTCTCTCCCCTGCTCCGGAGACAGAGGTGCCTGGATTCAAATGCCTTGAATCTCTACACACAGGGAAGCAGCCCACTTCCCCCTCCCCTTCCCCTGAATTTCCCCAAGGGAAGAAATTAACCAAGTCCAAAGAAAAGAAAAGAATTTATTAAGAGAACAAAAGAAAATACAGAATCTCTATGAATCCAAGCTGGGCACTCATAGGGTATAACCTTATCAATCTCTGGAGAGAATCCCCTCTCCCCCTTTTCTCAGTAAAAGCAATATCAGCAAACAGGAATAAAGCATTTCCTTTAGCAAACACACAATTGCAAATATAGAAATCAAATCATAAGACTAATTTGCCTTTCTAATTAATACTCACTATTAATTAGTAGAAACTACTCCAGGAGAACTTGGAGACATGACTGTCCTCTGTTAGATTCAAAAACAGTTCTCACCCAGACAAAGGCTTCCCTCCACAGAGATTTGAAAAAATCTTATCTCTGATTGGTCCTCTGGTCAGGTGGTCACCAGGTACTGCATGTTAACCCTTTACAGGTAAAACAGACTTTAACCTTTAACTATCTGTTTATGACAGGCCAGTGCTCACCTTCCAGTCAACTGCTAGAGAAGACAACACAGACAGGGACGGCAGCAGGGCAGACTGGAGCTCTGCGGAGATGGTGGGACCAGGTCTCATCAACGGGGAGGTGGCCACCCCAGAATGCACAAGGCTGAGCCAGTAAGTGTGGTGTGTGCTCCACGGTGCCCCTACTCCCTGCATGCGGTGGTGGAGGGCAGTTACTGAGTTCGGTTGGTCTGGGAAATTTAGGGCTTGGCTACACTGGCAGATGTAGAGCGCTGGGAGTTAAACCACAACAGGGAAACCGCTGCCGTGTGTTCACACTGACAGCTGCAAGCGCACTGGAGTGGCCACATTAGCAGCTCTGGCAATGCCACAGAGAGCAGTGCACTGTGGTAGCTATCCCAGTGTGCAAGTGCCTGCAACGTGCTTTTCAAATGGGGGTGTGACAGGGAGTGTGTTGTGTGTACATGGGGGGAGTGACAGTGTGTTTGGGGGGCTGAGAGTGTGTCAGCATGCTGTCTTGTGTGTTCGGACAGCAGCAGACCCCCACCTCCCCTCATACACACTCACAACAGCAGCAGCATTCCACACTAATGGTTGCTTTGTCCCAGAGCAGGTAAGCAGCCGGCTGTCAGAAACAGAGTTTTGAAAGGGGATCTCCGCATGCCTGCAGCCGATTTCAAAACAATGACCAGAGCGGGCACTTGACTTCAGGGGATTATGGGACATTTCCTGAGGCCAAACACAGTGCAGTGATGCAATACGTCATCCACACTGATGCCTGGGTATTTCAGCAAGGCTCAGCAAGCTTTATGCTTCTCATGGAGGTGGATTACCAGGAGCGCTCCAGCTGCAGAGCCCAGGTGCTCCATGTGCCTTGCGAGTGTGGACACCTCAGGAGTTAGGGCACCCGGGGCTGCTTTAATGGGCTCTAACTTGCAAGTGTAGCCAAGCCCTTAGACTATGTCACTTGTGTGACTTACTTGTGCTATTGTAATAAATACAATAGACGTGCAATGGTCAGAAATTGCACCAGCAGAGAAGTATATTGCAGGGAAACCATAAGGAAATTAAGAGTTTAAATTATCCTCCACATGTCCCACGTCCCACTAAAATGAATCCAACCCACAGGTCACATGGGCAGAAGTATCGGTGTCAGGATGCTACATTGTTAGCACAGTAAATGAAGCTGCAAAATAAATGATGTTTAAATGACCTCACTCTATTTTTTACAATCCGGTGTTAAGAGGTAATAGATACAGATGGACACCAGGCAGGGTCGCTTGGAGGACGAAGCGTTTATGCTTCCATCCCCCACCACTGTCAAGTTTTAGCCAATTAGGACAAGTCAGCAAATAAGAACAACCTCAGGTCTCAGTAACTGCTGCAGGTAGCAAAGTCCTACAGGGAGCAGTTTCTGGCACTACACCTGCACAGCTCTGCTCCCCGGCTCTTCTCGGGCTCCTGCTCTCGCCTTAGCTCTGCCTCACTCTGGCCCAGGCAGTTCCAGCTCCCACGGAGGATGGGCCCCCCTGGCCTGGTGAATCCCTCATTACACTGCCTGGCCTGTCAGTGCGGCTACCTTGGAGCTTTGTCCTCTCCCCATTGCCCCGGGGACTGTCAGTCTCAGGGTCCTGATTTCCCATTGGCCCTTCCCCCTTCTACTGGGACTGGGAAGTAGCCAACCAAAAACCCCACTAAGTTTTAGTAAGGGGCCAACAGTCCCTTACTCGAGCAGGCCCCGTGAGGGTCACTGATGGCCAGAGAAGGCCACATGAGCTGGTCCCATGGTGTAATGGGCAGCACTCAGGACTCTGAATCCTGCAATCTGAGTTCAAATTTCAGTGAGACCTTGTGGTAAAGCCCTGGAGCTCCCACTGCTCCACTTCCCTGTCTCCAGCTGTGCAAGAGCCATTTTTTCCCCTCCTGCTGGATGGGTCAGGGCTGTAGAACTGGCTACTGACACCTGAGGGTTGGGATTCTCATGGCTTCACCTGGTGCCCACAAGTCTGGCACTTGCCACTGTGCTTTCCCTCTTGCCCACCTGGCACTTGAAAGAAGCAGGGCCAGGGCCAGGCTTCATAGTCAGGGCTGGGCAGGCGGAAGCCCAGCACCTCTCCTCCTCTGGGCACCTGGAGCAGAGGCGGCTGGTGCTGACAGCTCCAAGGGAAGGTTTAAAAGCCACAGAGGCCAGGGCAAGAGGAGGAGAGGGTGAAGGAATAAGCCCTCTAACACTGTCATTTGTTGCTCTAGGCTCCATTAACATCCCACTTCTGACACAATCACTGTCTTCTATCTGAGGAAATAGCCTAATTTCAACCTCTCCTGTAACATTACACCACCAACTATTTAGCATTTGTATGAGAGAAGTTGGAGGGAATTCAAACATCTTCAAAAGTGGTGCGTGTAGAGCCCCTAGCTGGGTAAATTCCAAGCTCCTTACCCAGAAGAGTCTTGGCGTGGCTTGAGGGGGGCAGGCTTGGCTGGTCAATATAGAGGGGGAGGGAGAAGGGTACATTGACAGTGTAGAATGTGAGGCTCATAAGCTGTGGTTATGTGCTCTGAGAGTTAGCCCCTTGCTTTCCATTTAAGGTCAGGGAGGGATATTATAACCAAGTGTTCCGGCAAAACTTTTCCCCCGGCCTGGTCAGTGAATCCTACGGTGAGAAACTTTCTGTGCATTTCAGTTTCTTGTATTGTTGGATGGGGCCTGAGGTGCTGGAAGGGAAATGTCCATGGAAAACTTGGACATCACTGTTGTCCGAAAAAAGGCAGGTGTTAGACACTATCACTTCTCGTATTCCCGTGGAATCCGAGTCTAGCTAAAGAATTTCTGTCTATCCTAGAGAGAATCATTCCATTGTAAATACAAATGAAATGAGATCTTCAGGTCGAGTCAGCGCCTTTTAAAAATATTTACTGAGAAAAAAGCCATTCTTTGCCTTGTTGATATGGACAAGAAGCCCTCTTTTCCTTTCCATTTCAAATGCGAAATGAATGGAGATTTTCATTGAAAAACTTCTGGCTTTAAAAGAATTGAACCCAGGCCATGGCTGTTAAAACACCAGAACCTACTGCTTAAAGCACCAGGGAGGGCTGTTTTTTTTTTGACAGCCAGTGTTGTTTTTCTCAGCCTCCTACTTCACCAATGTCAGACTCTGAGTGTAGTTAAGCTCTGGAATAGGCTCCCAAAGGCGTCTGTGGTGTCTCTGTCCTCAGAGGTTTTTAAGAACAGGTTGAACAAACCTCTGTCACGGATACTCTGCATATACTTGGTCCCATAGACAACCTGCTCTGGCTCTATCTGCTACCTTCATCGTGTTTGGATGTAAAGGTGGGAAATGATGGGGAAATTGGCCCCTCTTTCAAGTTTAAATGTTGTAACTTCTACATCTAGACTGGGGTGGCCAACCTAAGCCAACGTAACTGCCAAACATGCACCTTTGTATGCAACTGCTGAGTCAGTTGTGAACCTTGCTACCATTATCATTATCCCTTTGAAATGATGATGGTGATGGACACTTGGCTGTATATCCCAGAGTGCCCTGGACGTCTACAGGCTGCATTAGCCAATCCAGCCATTTGGCACTTACAGATGGGCACCTCTGTATTGTGCCTGAGTCTTGTACAGCTATGAAAGGAAGGTAGATGCCGAAATTTTCCCATCTTTTTAACCAGCACTAATACCCAGCCAGGCCAGGGCTGGGAAGAGAGAGAGAGCAGCAGGTTTCCCCTATTGTGGTCATCTTGCTTTTTCTTGACTAGCTTCACCTCTGTACCAACTTGTGCTTTTGTTAATTTGTGAGCCTGGCTAGCTCAGTTGGCAGAGCATCAGACTTTTAATCTGAGGGTCCAGGGTTCAAGTCCTTGGTCAGATGAAAAACTTCTCCCAGTGATTATAAAAATCTGTCTCTCTGGAGTCTAGTTCAGTGTTACTCTTTCTCTCCAGGATTTTGCCTTTCCTAAGAAGGGCCTTTCTGTGGGGGGGATTGAAAGAGCAATTCCCTGACATCCCCTCTGTCCTTGCAGCCTGGAGGAATAAAGTCTTCTGGGCATATAGCATGTTCCTTGCCTGCACACACAAACACACAGAATATTCATAAGGAATTAGAATTAGAATCCACCACATTCCTTGGGAGCTTGTTCCTGTCGTGAATCATCCTGGCTGTTGAATATTTGTGCCTTAGTTGTAATATGAATTTGTCTCTTTTCACCTTCCAGCCATTGGGTATTGTTATGCCTTTCTCTGCTCGATTAAAGAGCCCTTTCATACCCAATCTTTTCTCTCCATTAAGGCCCTTCAACACTTCAGTGAAATCACCTTTCAATCTTCTTTTGATAAGCTAAACAGGTTGAGCTCATTCAATTGCAAAGAGCCACCAAATGTTCTGAGGGCTGGAGAAAAATGTCTTCTAGGGAAAGTGGTGGATTCTCCATCTCCTGATGTCATCTAATGGAGACTAGATGCCTTTCTGGAATGTGTTTGCCCAAAAGTAGCTCTTGTGTCATACAAGAGGCCTGTGATATGCAGGGGGTCAGATTAGATGCTCTAATGGTCTCTTCTGGCCATAAAGTCGACTAATTTCTGAAAAACTGAGTGTAACTTTGGGAGCAGCGTCTGATGTTTTTCTGTCTAGCCGGCTTGCTGCCTAGAACAAACGCTCCTTGAGTGGGGTGATCTACAGGGAGTAGCTCAAACCTCCAAAGTGCCTGGGCAGGGGCAGGACATTAGCACAGCAAGGGAGGGGTGTGACAGTGACATCACAAAGGCCTTTTGCAGGACCTCAGACTATTGGTCCAAGATGGTGGGGAGGTGGTGACCTCACAGAGAGATGCTGACATCAGCCAGGCAGGACAGGGGCGAGGGGCCAGGGAAACCTCAGAGACCCCTGTGGCTTTGCTTCAGCAAGTCTCCTTCTCCAGGTCTCTCTTTGAGGACTGAGAGAGTATTTGGGTTCAGGTACGTGAGTGCCAGGAGGAACCTCTTTTGAGTTTTCTCTTTCCCTTTTCCTGATTTTACTAGAAAACAGCCATCCCTGTTTAGAAGGTAAGAGCCTCCTTGAGGGAAGGGGTGTCATGGGCGTGTCACAGTTCGGATGCCAGTGGCCCCCCTACACTGTCAGGAAGTTCCCGCCACCCTGCTCTTTGTTCGCAGGGCGGGAGAGAGCAGAATCCATGGCAGTGATTTGCTCCTGGCTGCCGGAGCAGAGCAGCAGGCTCAGCTGTCAGAACTTCCCGGAGCGATGAAAGGGGAGGGGCCTATGGCTCTGTAGCAGGAATGCAGGGCAGACGAGTTCACGGCGGGCATTGTGGGATACTGGGGAAGGCCAGTTATGGTGATATAATGAACAGCAGCGTCTACTCTGTTACTTTAAGTTTGCTGCAAAAAGCTCTAGCCCTCTCATTGAAGTCGTTTTATTTTGTCAGCAAAACAGGGCACTGTTGTCGCCAGACACATGGGCGCCAACTTATATGGGCTCGTGGAGCTAAAGCCCCAGGAATATTCACAATCAGGGGCTCTGCTCCACCAATATTTGGAGCTAGGTTTCGCCCCTTTAAATCCCAGCAGCAGCCGGGAGTCAGAGGGCTCTGGGCTGCCGGCAGCAGCGGGGAGCCCAGAGCCTTTTAAATCCCAGACGCGGCTGGGAATCAGAGGGCTCTGGGCTGCCGGCAGCAGCGGGGAGCCCAGAGCCTTTTAAATCCCAGCCGCGGCCGGGAATCAGAGGGCTCCGGGCTGCCTGCAACCGCGGGGAGCCCAGAGCCCTTTAAATCCCAGCTGCGGCTGGGAATCAGAGGGCTCCGGGCTGCCTGCAACCGCGGGGAGCCCAGAGCCTTTTAAATCCCAGCCGCGGCCGGGAATCAGAGGGCTCTGGGCTGCCCGCTGCGGCGGGGAGCTCAGAGCCCTTTACATCCCAGCCGCGGCTGGGAATCAGAGGGCTCTGGGCTGCCGGCAGCAGCGGGGAGCCCAGAGCCTTTTAAATCCCAGCCACGGCTGGGAACCAGAGGGATCTGGGCTGCCTGCAGCCGTGGGGAGCCCAGAGCCTTTTAAATCCCAGCCGCGGCTGGGAATCAGAGGGCTCTGGGCTGCCAGCTGCAGTGGGGAGCCCAGAGCCCTTTAAATCTCAGCCGCGGCTGGGAATCAGAGGGCTCTGGGCTGCCCGCAGGGGCAGAGAGCCCAGACCCCTTTGAATGCCAGCCGCGGTGGCTGGGATTTAAAGGGCTCAGGGCTCCCCGCGGCTGCCAGCAGCTCAGAACCCTTTGAATCCCAGCCCCTGGCCGCTGATTGCCCCCTCCCCAGACCCCTGCCCCAACTGCCTCCCAGGACCCCCTCCCCCTATCTAAGCACCACTGGTCCTTGTCCCCCGATTACCCACTCCCGAGACAACTGCCCCTTGGGACCCCAGCCCCTATCTAAGCCTCCCTTCTCCTTGTCCCCAACTGCCCCCTCCTGAGACCCCACCCAACTTCCCCCAGGACCCCACCCCCTACCTGTCCCCTGATAAACCCCCTGGACTCCCATGCCTATCCAATTGCTGCCTGTCCCCTCACTGCCCCTCCGAACCTCTGCCCCATCCAACCCCCCCTGCTCCTTGTCCCTTGACTGGCCCCTGGAACCCCCTACCCCTTCTCCAACCTTGCAATCTTGTGGCACTGATGCGTTGTAGCTTCATTTTATATCTGCTTACAGGGCGGGAGCGGGGGGGCACCACCATTTTGGGCCCTGCCAAAAATTATACAAACCTGCCGCCTATGGCCAGACATGGCATTGCAGTGTGTACACCAGCCACAAGCTACCGACCGAGAGAGCGTTGTGTGTTTTTCACACACCTGAGCAATATAATTCTGCTGAAACAACTTTGTAGTGCAGACCTGGCTAAAGATTCACTCACACACAGCTTGCAAGAAAAACCTCACCTGCTCCTCTGCTTTGCAGAATCCAAACACAAGCAAAGCTTGTCAGGCCCTGATGGTGATGGCAGGGAGTCAGGTGTGGGCAGACAGTGTATTTTGGCCACCCTCAGGCACCATGGCTTAGCTGGCTAAAGCTTCTGTTTTGTAAACAGGAGATCCTAGGTTCAACTGCCAGTGGTGCCTTGTTGACTGGTTGTTGGGGCACCTGGCATTGGCTGCTGTCAGAAGACAAGGTCCAGAGCTAGCTGGGCCTTTGGTCTGGCCCAGTGTGGTTTTTCTTATGGTTTAAATAACACT
Source organism: Mauremys mutica (assembly GCF_020497125.1). Classification (NCBI taxonomy): domain Eukaryota; kingdom Metazoa; phylum Chordata; order Testudines; family Geoemydidae; genus Mauremys; species Mauremys mutica. The sequence goes on along the minus strand of NW_025423320.1, from coordinate 93,007 downwards.
CACAGGCACTGATAACAGAGTTACTGAACGTTTGGGAGTTAGGAGCGGGTAGGTCAGTGGTCCAGTCCCCACACAGATGACCTCCTCCCTCTGGGACAGGGGCAGGTCTGAGCTCTCACCCAAATGCTCATTGTGGCTGCCAGAATCTGTGAGCAGCTTGTTTAGTTTACGCCAAAGGTTGAGTCCTGCTTTGTGCACCGTGTGTGAGAATGAAAATCCTAAACTGCCCTTTGAAATAACAAATGCAGCAGGACGTGTTATTGTCCCTGCCCCCAAGCAGACAGACCAATGGAGAAATGTTGAGTCCAAGGTAATACTCCACTGCCATTTTACCTTTTTTGCTTGCTAAACTCCTTCTTATCTGCCTGGCCCAGGCTGTCCTCTGCCTCATCTGCTGCTCCCGGCCTGCTCTAGAGTCAAACACGCAGGGCCCCCAGGGGAACAGAGGCTGGGACAGGGCAGTAGCCTGGGCTGGGCTGGGAAGATGCTGGGAGTTCTCGTTCCCTGAGAACTGGCCTGGCTCCCTTCTCAACAGAAAACAAATCAATTCCACATCCCCTCCCCAGAAAAACCAGCCTGGAGCCAAGGGCAGCAGGGGACGATTCCCTGCAGTTCCCACCGAGGCAGGAGAGAACCCAGGGTGTTTCTAGCAGAGCTTATGGAACTGATGTGGGAAAACCAGCCTTTAATAACAGGCAGTTCCAGTTTAAGCTAAGTGTTTTTAACAATTTCTACAACATTAAATAACCCTTTAATCATAGTGTCACCATCCATAAAATTGCCTCCTAAGTGCACAACTAAACATCTCTTCAAATCCAAGGGAGTGGAGATCAGTCAATGTTCAGAGTCATCCCACATAAAAGAACCATGTTGTGGTACATAGTGGCCCCATCATGTGGCCATCGCCTTTCCCTCCTCCTCTAGAGTCAGAATGTGATCAGCTCCCACTGAGGGGGTGCAACACCCCTCCCTTGGTTTCTGTGTCAGAGCTCCTATCAGCTCAGTGTCCTTCCCACAAGAGTTGTCTGCTGAGAGGATTGCAATGGGGTAAATGAAGGCAGAGGAGGATGGTTCCTGATGGGTTTTCTTTGTGTTGCTCTGTGATCCTGCTGTAGGAAGCATCATTTGTGTTTGTTTCAGTGGCTTGGGTTGATCTCAGGTTGTGAGCCTGAGTACAGGGATTCCTGCACTTTCTGCTCTTAGCCCCTCAGGGAATGGACAATGGAGCAGCTTCAGAAATTGGATAGAAAGTAGCCTAAGAAAGTGTAACATAAGTGAGAAGAAAAACAGTATCATTACCTCCCTGGTGGGCTAGTGGTTAGGATTTGGCACTTTCACTGCCATGGTCTGCGTTCAATTCTCAGTCAGGGAAAAGTGACTTTAAACCAAAGCTGCTTCAATTATTCTTCACTTACAACATAAACAAATCCGTGGTATTTTCCTGATTCCCCCATCTTCCTAGTGTCTCCATGGCAGGGCTGGCTCCAGGCACCAGCACAGCAAGCAGGTCTGTGGGGTGGTCAATGGAAAGGGGAGGCTTCAGCAGCAATTGGTCCCTCTCAGAGTGAAGGACTTGAGGCCAAAAGCGGCAGAGGTAGAGCTGCAGTTGACTGCAGCTTTTTTATTTTTTTTCCACTTGGGGTGGCAAAAACACTGGATCTGGCCCTGCTCCATGGAAGACAATTTGTTAAATCCCAGATGAGTGGAGTTCTATCAGTTCTCAGTGACCCTAAGAACCAGCAGCCTCCAGAACAGCAGGTTTGGCCCTAAGAGCAGGGAATGTGTCCCCCAGGCTGCTCTTAGGCCACTGGATGCTCTGGGAATAGGACAGCTCTGAGTGTAACTTGCAGCTCAGTTGGGGATGTAGTGCAGTGGTAGAGCACATGCTTTGTATGTATGAGGTCCTGGGTTCAATCCCTCCCATCTCTAGGTTCTTTTTTTCTCCCTGCTGCTTTGCTCATGCCCAGAGGGGATGTGGCCCAGCAGTCTCCCTGCAGGAGTTTTAATCCTGCTCAGTGAGGGGCAAGTGCCAGTTGCATGGAAGGTCGGGGGGGGGGGTTCTGCTTCTAAGTCACCTCAGTACATGTAAGATTCCCACCCGCTGTGCTGCTTGGGACAAGGGTAGATGAGAAGGGCAAATCCTCCAGCACTGGATGGAAAGGTCCCATCTGCACAGACTGAGAGGCAAGGAAACACAGGGGCAGTGAGTGCTCAGAGAGGAGAGAGGTCAGTGATTTACACCCACCAGGGGACACTGTCTTTTTGAGTATCACAGGGGTAGCCGTGTTAGTCTGGATCTGTAAAAAGTGACAGAGTCCTGTGGCACCTTATAGACTAACAGACATACAGGAGCATAAGCTTTCGTGGGTGAATCCCCACTTCGTCAGATGAATGGAGTGGGAATTCTGTGCCTGGCTAGCCAACTACAAAAGCAATTTCTCCTCCCTTGGTGTTCGCACCTCAGCTGCTAGAAGAGGGCCTCATCCTCCCTGATTGAACTAATCTCCTTATCTCTAGACTGATTCTTGCCTGCATATTTATACCTGCCCCTGCAAATTTCCATGACATTAATCTGACAAAGTGGGGATTCACCCAAGAAAGCTTATGCTCCAATATGTCTGTTAGTCTGTAAGGTGCCACAGGACTCTTTGTCTTTTTGAGGCGAGTGCAGCTGGCTTGGGATGGTGCTGACGATGGATAGAAAAAAGGCTGGAGTCAATGACAGATGAGACCACAGAAGGGGAAGGGGAATGGCAGCCTCACAGAAGGTCCTGGGTGCTCAGATGTCCCAGTTATTGCACCCTGGCCTGTCACAGAGAGAGAAAAGACACCGAGGGACCCAGCCCCCATGCAGTGATCCCATGGACAAGAACCTGGTTGGGAGTGCGGTGAAGGTTCCCTCTGGGCAAAGGGGAGCTGAAATCCCCCAGTGTCCTGGAATTTAAGCAATGAAAGCTTCAAACCCTGCACGGGTGTGGACTGAGGTGCATCAGCAGAAGGTTGGGCTGGACAGGGGCGGCAGGTTTGTATAATTTTTGGTGGTGCCCAGAATAGGACCAAGTCCTGCCCCACCCCCACACACACCTGCCTAAGGCTCTGGGGGGGTGTTTGGGTGAGGGAGGGAGAGGGGCTGGGCTCTGGGAGAGTTTGTGTGCAGGGTCTGGACTCAGTCAGGGGGTTGTGCTGCAGGAGGGTGCGCAGGGGGCAAGCTCTTGGACGGAGTTTGGGTGCAGGTGTGGGGTCTGGGTTGGGGTTGGGGGTGCAGGAGAGGGTGAGGGGTGCAGCATTTACCTCAGGCATCTCCCAAAAGCAACCTGCATCCCCCTCTGGCAGCAGCCCCTAAGCGGGAGGGCCAGGGGTGTCTCTGTGCACCGCTGCCCGCAGACTCCACCCCCGCAGCTCCTATTGCTACAGTTGGCAGAGTTGGCACTCAGGGCGGGGCAGTGCATGGAGACCCCCCACCCACACCAGGGACATGCCTGCCGCTTCCAGGAGTGGTGTGCCACATGGAGTGAGGGCAGGCAGGAAACTGCCTTAGCCCCCTTGTGCTGCTGGTGGTGGTTGCGGGGGTCCCCGGGCCCTTTTAACTTGACCGGGGCAGCAGGTGGGACCAGGGGAGACACTCCCAAGGGCCTAACGTTGCTTTGCACAACAATAAATCTTGGAACAGGACAGAAATGAAATGGCAGCAGAACCTAAGGAATTAAAAGCCTCCGGATTCTTGTGTGTGCACTGACTCCGAACGGAAACTGAAATTTGACTCGCTTTGTGTCTGCGGCCGGTAAAATGTCAAGGCAAAATCATTCCATTGATTGTGACACTGGGATTGAGGCTTTGGTCTTATTAAAATGTAACTAGCATGTTACACTTGTGTTTTTAAAGGTGGCTTCCCCAAGGAATCCCAAGTTGTTCTTCCCACAGCTGGCTGATGCGGGGCAGCAGGGGATCTCCCCAATCTGGGGGAATCTCTCTGGGACCCACTGTTAGTTCTCCATCTTTTCTCCCCCTAACCACGCCCACTCCTCCCCTCCCCTCGCCATTATCAATGTTTTGGAGCAACCCCTCCCTCCCTCCCTTTATGGGATACAGACTCTCTGTGACAGAGACTAACTGGGGCTCCTCTCTGCGCGGCCCCAGTGGGGAAGGAAAGAGACTGGAGGGAGGGAGAGAAGATGAGCAGAAGGAGTCAAATGGGGCTGAACCAGAACAGAGGAGATTTTCTTCCTGTTAAAATGTCCTGGAGTCTCATGGCTGAAAAGCTGCATCTTGAGTTAAGTTTGATGCATCAGCCTGACAATCGCCAGGCAAAGGTATGACCCACAGAGACTGATAACTGCCTGCTTCCCAGCTTTGTCTAAGAAGCACCTGCAGTGGTGCAACTGGTTAATGCAGAAGAGGATTGTACTGGGGTTATGAATTCAAGCCTTATCTGGCGCCCTGGTTTCTATTACCTGTGTAGTTTCCCCAACTTGCTTTGCTTAATTTGCATGGAAAGGAAAAGGAGAGTAAGTTCCAAAAGGTAGAAGTAGGTGCATAGCTTGGAAACATCCCCCCTGTGCTGCCATTAGTTCCAGTAGATTGTCCACTGGCAGCATGAATTGATTTCTTTGCTGCTGTGAAAGCTGCCAGGAAAAGTCTCTGGTCACCAAAGCTCCCTGCTTCTTCCAGCACATCCCTGGCTCCTTCCCTGCCCCAGTCACTGCTGTAGGGGGGTCCTATATACACTGAGCCTAAAACTTTTCCATGCCTTCTTAGTGCAGTTGGCAGCGTGTCAGTCTCATAATCTGAAGGTCCTGAGTTCAAACCTCAGAGAAGGCAATGGCTTTTGCTGCCTGCTTCAGATTTTCTACAGAAAATCAGAGAAAAGAAACTATAGGAGACTGGTTTCTAGATACCCTCCCACCCATCTAACACACACACACACACACACAGACTTTTCTAAGACATTAACTTTTCCTTCTCTGTGCAGTTTGTATTCTCCATAGAGCAAAATAAAACAAAAACATGCAAGTCCAAGCCTAATACAGTATGAAACTCAATACAGATCAAATCTCACCCTCAGAGATCTTCCAATAAGCTTCTTTCGCAGACTAGACTTATTTCTTGTCTGGGCCCAACCTTTTCACCTGGTACAGTCCTTGTTCCAGCTCAAGTGGTAGCTAGGGGATGTCTCATGACTGCAGCCATGTTTGTTCAGTTCCACCCCCTTATACAGCTTTGGTACAAGGCAGGAATCTTTTGTCTCTGTCCTGAGGAAGAGCCCCAGGTTTAAGATGGATTCCTGTACCAGGTGACATGGTCACATGTCCTGTGAGACCCCCAAGCCTTCATTCTTCCTGGCTTGACTCACAGATGGTGCAGGACACAGCCATCTCCAGTCAATTGTCCTGGTTAATGGGAGACATCAAGAGTCCAAACCACTATTAATGGCCCACACTTTGCATCATTACAACAGGACCTCAGAGTTATAGTTCATATTTCTAGTTTCAGATACAAGAATGATCGGTTCATACAAATAGGATGAACACACACAATAGATAATAAGCTTTGTAATGATACTGTACAAGAGACCTTTTGCATGAAGCATGTTCCAGTTACATTATATTCACAGGTTTCAGAGTAGCAGCTGTGTTAGTCTGTATCCGCAAAAAGAACAGGAGTACTTGTGGCACCTTAGAGAATAACAAATTTATTTCAGCATAAGCTTTCATGGGCTACAGCTCACTTCCTCGGATGCATCTGAAGTGAGCTGTAGCCCATGAAAGCTTATGCTGAAATAAATTTGTTAGTCTCTAAGGTGCCACAAGTACTCCTATTATATTCACACTCATTAGTATATTTTCATAAAATCATCAACATCACAGCAGGGATAGGGTTTTACTGCGGCACCTGGGAGCAGTTGAGTTTCATGTTCAGGCTGTGGTATGAGTTCCTCCAGGTTTCTCGTAAGCAGACAGGGACCTTCGCGGGTGCTCTCGATACAGGAATGGCCCCCACATGATAAAGTGATGGGGATTGCATTTTCCTTTTTTAGTTTTTTATTTCCAATGACATTTCTGTTTGTGATTTCATTTTGTTTTGTATAACTGTGTTTTCTTCTGGATTTGATATTTAACTAAAAAAAGAATAAGGCCTCAGGGCGCCGGATGGAGGAGCAGGCTGGGGCTAGGACTGCTAAGAGAGCGAGAGTAGCAGGTTTTCTGTATTGTTTCCTGCCCTCATTTTCATGACTAGTTTCTCTTCTGCATGAAATGTGTTTTTGTTTATATGTGAGCCTGGCTAGCTCAGTTGGCAGAGCATCAGACCTGAGGTTCCAGGGTTCAAGTCCCTGGTCAGGTGAAGAAGGAACTGTTCCCCTCAAAATGGAAGAAAGTGTCTCTCCAGGATGTTATTTGACACCACCTTTTTTTCCCCAGGACTTGGCATTTGTTATATCCTTGGGGGGAGCCGGTTTAGGAAGAAATCAGTTGAGGCCAGACAGCAGACAGCTAACAAAACCACCATTTTATTTACAGAGACAGAGAGCTCACTCAGCCGGCTGAAGCTGGCTGAGCTAACCCATAATAATCTAACTCAGTTGCCATAGCAACAAAAACCATGACAACCAAATACACAACAGCATTTCACTAGGAATGGCCATGTACTGCCTGGGACTGAAGGGGCAACTTCCTCACATGCCCACTGGCCTCTCAGTCTGGATTAAGAAAGGCCTCTGGGAGCTGCAGCAAACTGCTGCATGACAACTTGGTGAGCAAAGGCAGGGCTGCCAGCACAGGGTCGTCCACACCAGAGCTCAGCAGAGGTGTGGGGGTTCCCTATTGGTCCCATGGTGTAAGAGCAGCACTCGGGACTTTGAATCCTGCAATCTGAGCTGAAGTCTCAGTGGGATCTGAGGACAATTCCTGTGCCACAAACCTTGCTGGGTCTTCCAAGGCTCGATCTTGCTTTCTCAAAGGCCATGAAAGCCTGTCTTTTGCCCGCTAGCTGTTGTGACTTGAGCACAAGAGGGGATGTTTGATCCAGAAGCCTGGCCGTGCCTGGAGTCCTGTAGGTAGGGATGCGCGCTCCATTTCCTCTGAGTCCTGAAGCTGGGCTGCAGCCTGGCCTAGGAGGCAGCCCTATTGGTTGACCTATTGGCCCAAAGTCACTTGGGCAGCATTGGTGTTCCCCAGGGATGCTGAAGGGCCTAAGGGAGGGAGGCTCAATACTCCCCCCTGTCAGTCAGGGCGGAAGAGGAGAGCTGCAAGAGTGGGCAGGTTGATGGCTGGGCCTTCTAGTGTTCGGCTGGGGACAAGGTGGGGAACGCGAACTGGGAGAAATGGTTGCTGGCCTGTGAGGAATGGCTCAGCCAGTGGCGTAAGTGGACCTTGTCATTAACCTACAAATTTGTGATGCTCAAGACCTATCTTCTGGCTGTGGGGAATTTCCTCAGCCATGTGTTTCCCCCTGCTCCACGAGTGCTGCTGAGACCGAACACGATAGCCTTCCACTTCTTGTGAGGCCATAGGACGTTCCTACCTAGTCAGGAGAAGTGCAGCTTTTCTGTTGTATTAGAAGAGGGGTTGGGCCTGGTGGGCTTTGAAGCCTTGTACGGCTCTACTGTTTTGCTTTTCAATTTTCAGTGGGTGGCTGAGCTGGAGGTCAGATCAGGCCCGAGGGGAATGGTGGGGCAACCACAAAGAACGCAACTGACTCTTCCGATATAGCTGTATTTTTTTTTACCCCACTGGGTGCAGCACTGGGTATGGAATGGCCGATGGTGGCAGAAGGGGGAGGAGATTAGGAAGCCCCCCTCCCCCAGTGTTCTTCTATTCACACCTTACATCCTACAGGATTTTCAGTGAGTGGCTAGGTGGAAGGTGCTTCCAGGATGGCTTCATCCGCAACAGTGGCCACCCTCACAGCAGTGGCAGCCACAGCAGCGAGGCCCGCCCCCCTTCGGCTCAGTCTGAACAGAGGTCAATGTACCACTGGGTGAGACAGGCTAATTTTAGGGAGCTTCCTCTGAAGGTGAGCAACTGTCCCCAGAACTTACTGACAGGAGTTTTAAAGTATTTGCAAATGTGCACGGCCGGCATGTGCAGAGCAAAGGCTGCCCAGGGGCACTGTGTCAGGCTCTGGCACCGCTTGAGACAATGGACCATCTTCAGCCACCAGGCGACCCAGGATCTAAGGCAGGAATGGGATGAGGAAGCAAGTCAAGCTGAGCAAGGCAGGCAAAAATTCATCTCACCTTCATAGGCGCTCCCAATGATGCCCTTTTTGTGTGCCAGGGCTGACAAAAACCTCCCAGACAGAGAAGCAGCAGGCCAAAAAAGCCCTCTACACCAACATTCCACACAAAGATGGATTACAAGCCATCAGGAACAGTATCCCCGATAATGTCATGGCAAACCTGGTGGCTGAACTTTGTGACTTTGTCCTCACTCATAACAGATTTGGGGACAATGTATACCTTCAAGTCAGCAGCACTGCTATGGGTACCCGCATGGCCCCACAGTATGCCAACATTTTTATGGGTGACTTAGAACAACACTTCCTCAGCTCTCATCCCCTAATGCCCCTACTCTACTTGCCCTACACTGATGACATCTTCATCATCTGGACCCACAGAAAAGAAAACCCTTGAGGAATTCCACCATGATTTCAACAATTTCCATCCCACCATCAACCTCAGCCTGGACCAGTCCACACAAGAAAACCACTTCCTAGACACTACAGTGCTAATAAGCGATGGTCACATAAACACCACCCTATACCATAAACCTACTGACCATTATACTTACCTACATGCCTCTAGCTTTCACCAGAGCACACCACACAATCCATTGTCTACAGCCAAGCTCTAAGATACAACTGCATTTGCTCCAACCCCTCAAACAGAGACAAACACCTACAAGATCTCTATCAGCTGTTCTTACAACTACAATACCCACCTGCTGAAGTGAAAAAACAGATTGTCAGAGCCAGAAGAGTACCCAGAAATCACCTACTACAGGACAGGCCCAACAAAGAAAGTAACAGAACCCCACTAGCCGTCACCTTCAGCCCCCAACTGAAACCTCTCCAGTGCATCATCAAGGATCTACAACCTATCCCTCACTCTCACAGATCTTGGGAGATAGACCAGTCCTTACTTACAGACAGCCCCCCAACCTGAAGCAAATACTTACCAGCAACCACACAACAAAAAACACTAACCCAGGAACCTATCCTTGCAACAAAGCCCGTTGCCAACTCTGTCCACATATCTATTTAGGGGACACCATCATAGGACCTAATCACATCAGCCACACTATCAGAGGCTCGCTCACCTGCACATCTACCAATGTGATATATGCTATTATGCGCCAGTAATGCCCTTCTGCCATGTACATTGGCCAAACCAGACAGTCTCTACGTAAAAGAATAAATGGACATAAATCACATGTAAAGAATTATAACATTCAAAAACCAGTTGGAGAACACTTCAGTTTCTCTGGTCACTCATTTACAGACCTAAAAGTCGCAATATTACAACAAATAATCTTCAAAACCAGACTCCCACGAGAGACTGCTGAAGTGGAATTAATTTGCAAAGTGGACACCATTAAATTAGGCTTGAATAAAGACTGGGAGTGGATGGGTCATTACACAAAGTCAGACTATTTCCCCATGTTTATTTGTCCCCCTACTGTTACTCACACCTTCCTGTCAACTGTTGGAAATGGGCCATCCCAATAATCACTACAAAAGGTTATTTTCTCCTGCTGATAATAGCTCACCTTAACTGCTCACTCTTGTTATAGTGTGTATGGCAACACCCATTTTTTCATGTTCTCTGTGTATATATCTTCCTGCTGTATTTTCCACTGCATGCATCCGATGAAGTGAGTTTTAGCCCACAAAAGCTTATGCTCAAATAAATTTGTAAGTCTCTAAGGTGCCACAAGTACTCCTCTTTCTTTTTGCAGATAAATGAATGGAGGTTAAGTCCATGGCCAGAGAGGCATGTTCCCACTGAGTCCTCCCTGCCAGAAAAAATTGTCCGCCACAGACAGGGGCGGCTCCAGGCCCCAGCACACCAAGCGCATGCTTGGGACAGCAAGCCGCGGGGGGTGCTCTGCCGGTCGCTGCGAGGGTGGCAGGCAGGCTGCCTTCGGCGGCGTGCCTGTGAAGGGTCCGCTGGTCCTGCGACTTTGGCGGACCTCCCGCAGGCAAGCTGCCGAAGGCAACCTGCCTGCCGTGCTTGGGGCGGCAAAATGCCTAGAGCCGCCCCTGCCCACAGAGTCCTCCCTGCTGGAAGTCTACAGTAATCAACAGGTGCTCTGCTGGTCCCATGGTATAAGGGCCAGTACTCAGGACTTTGAATCCTGCAATCTGAGCTGATGTCTCAGTGGAATCTGAGAACAATTCCTGTTCCACAAACCCTGCTGGGTCTTCCAAGGCTCTGTCTTGCTTTCTCAAAGGCCATGAAAGCCACTACAAAAGGTTTTTTTCTCCTGCTGATAATAGCTCACCTTAACTGATCACTCTCGTTATACTGTATATGGCAACACCCAATTTTTCATGTTCTCTGTGTGTGTATATATATATATCTTCCTGCTGTATTTTCCACTGCATGCATCCAATGAAGTTGGTTTTAGCCCAGGAAAGCTTATGCTCAAATAAATTTGTTAGTTTCTAAGGTGCCACAAGTACTCCTCTTTCTTTTTGCAGATAAATGAATGGAGGTTAAGTCCATGAATGGCTATTAGCCAGGCTGGGTAAGGAATGGTGTCCCTAGTCTCTGTTTGTCAGAGGGTGGAGATGGATGGCAGGAAAGAGATCATTTGGTCATTACCTGTTAGGTTCAGTCCCTCTGGGGCACCTGGCATTGGCAACTGTTGGCAGATAGGATGCGGGGTTGGATGGACCTTTGGTCTGACCCAGTGTGGCCATTCTTATGTTCTTATGAAGGGAGGGGCAGGTGCTTATGACAGAGTTTCTGTAGTTTAGTGGTTATCACGTTTGCCTAATATGCAAAAGGTCCCTAGTTCGAAACCAGGCAGAAACATGCTGGTTTGATTTTCCCAGCTCCTGCTGTTGTAGGAGCAGCAGTGATTTCTATGCTCAAAAGGTCTATTATACTTCCCCTGCTCCCACTTTTGTCTCCTCTCCCTCTCTGAATGCCTGTGAAGTGGCTTTCGCCTCCCGCTCCCTCCTGGAATGCTGGTGGGATGAATGGGCTGGTTGAAGAGCAGAAGAGCTCCCAGGTAGACAAGGCGTCTGGGACGCTAATTAGGCAGCGATCACACACCCAGAGCATGGACACTGCCCAAGGTGGAGTGTAACCAACCAGATGCAGCTAAGTCATCTCTAGTCGCAGGCCATGAGCTGCAGGCCCTTAAAAGGGGAAGGGGCCATGTGCTCAGGAGAGCACTCACAAGCTTGTACCTCCAGTGAATGCCCTTTACCCAGACCGCCTGGCCAGTGGTTCTCTGCGTTGTATTTCATTGTGCCTCAGGAAGATTTACCTTCATCACACCATCCATAGCTGCGCTGTGGGACACTTACCTTGCCGAATCCTGACATCTCCAGTGCTGTGCCTGTCCTAGGAGCATGAGTATGCAAGTGTGAGTGTGACACCCCCGCCTTCTTCTTTTGAGCTTAGCTATTATTATAACAAACGTGCTGCTTTCTGGCAAACTCTGGTGGGTCATTAGTCCTCCCTACGCTGACTAGCTGGCCCAATTTTGGGTAACACCTGCGATAATCCCAACCCCTGCAGGACAGAGGTTGGTGAAATGAGCTGAGAAAAAGCCTTGGCATCAGCAGGGGAAAGCTAGAGGACCTTGGCCAGTCACCTTTTGAAGCCTTGTGGCGTGGCTTCCTCTGCCCTTGGAGGTTGGTCTATGGCGGCCGGCTCTTCCTGCTGCCTCCTCTGTGTGACTTGCCAATGGAGGGAGTGAGGCAGGAATGGGGAAAAAGAGGAAAGTTGAGCTGAGGAAGGCAGATCAGAAGCTAAGCGCCTCAGTGCGGCTAAGTGGGGTTAGTAGAGCACCACCATTCGTTCTGCAAAGCCTGGGGAGGTGCGGTTGGCTGCTGGGAGGTAGAATCCTGTGCCTACTTCTTCACTTCCCAGGGATGGCTACTTGCAGCCCAGGAGAAGGATGGTTCTGGGTGAAAGGAAGACAAGCAAAGCTCTGGGAGGAAATTTGGGAGCAGGGTGCTGGCTCTGCACTGGGGGAGGGGGTTGGGGTGCAGGAGGGGTGGCGCTTACCCCGGGCACTGCAGCTCCCAAAGTGACCGGTACACACAACCCTGCGGCTGCAGCTCCTAGGTGGGCCGTGCCAGGGGGTCTCTGTGTGCTGCTGCCTACAGGTGCCGCCCCCAGAGCTCCCATTGGCTGCAGTTCCTGGCCAATGGGGACTGCGGAGTTGGTACTTGGGGCAGAGGCAGCGCATGGAGACACTCCCCCTGCCCCAGGGGATGCTGGGACATGCCAGCCACTTCTGGGAGCGGCACGGAGGGACGGAGGCAGAGTGGGCAGGGAGCCACCTCAGTGCTGCTGGCACATCTCTGCACACCCATTGGGGGAGGGGAGCAGAGGGCCTCCATGTGCTGCCTGGGGTAGGGGCAGTGCACAGAGCTGCCTCCCCTCCCGGGTCTATTACAGGAGTGGGTGGGTGGGGTCTTTTGGCCTGCAAGGTGCAGCAGGTCGGACTAGATGATCACACTGGTCCCTTCTGACCTTAAAGGCTCTGAGTCTAAAAGGGAGAGGGAAGTAAAGGAATTTTTTTTAAAAAATAAACCAAACATTGTAATGCCAGGATAACTCCAACAGCTCATTGTATAGTCCTGCCCCTTTCTTCCTCCATGAGAAAACATCACATCTTTGCATTGGCTGGGAATTGAACCCAGGTCAACTGCTTGGAAGGCAGCTATGCTCACCACTATACCACCAATGCATCTGGTGAAAGTATGGCTTATACTTGCCCAATGAGGCTAGAGCAGCATTGAGGAGATTTTCTGCCTGTTAAAATGTACTGGATTCTCATCACTAAAAAAAACACCTCCATCTTCATTTGGGTTTGAACATTCAACCTTTCAATTAGCCACCAAAGTTGTTAATCACAGGGTATGTCTACACTACGGGATTATTCTGACTTTACAGAAACCAGTTTTTGGAAACAGATTGTATAAATTTCAGTGCATGCAGCCACACTAAGCACATTAATTCGGCAGTGTGCATCCATGTACTGAGGAAAGTGTCGATTTCCGGAGCGTTGCACTGTGGGTAGCTATCCCATATCTATCCCGTAGTTCCCACAGTCTCCCCCACCCATTGGAATTCTGGGTTGAGATCCCAATGCCTGATGGGGCAAAAACAGTGTCGCGGGTGATTCTGGGTAAATGTCGTCACTCAATCCTCCCTCCGTGAAAGCAACTGCAGACAATCATTTCGCGCCCTTTTCCCTGGATTGCCCGGGCAGACGCAATAGCATGGCAACCATGGAGCCCGTTCAGCCTTTTTTCACTGTCACCATATGTCTACTGGATGGTGCTGACAGACACAGTACTGCAGCGCTAAACAGCAGCATCCCCTTGCCTTTTGCAAGTTAGCAAAGATGGTTACTAGCCATAGAATCATAGAATCATAGAATTCAAGATCAGAAGGGACCATTATGATCATCTAGTCTGACCTCCTGCAAGATGCAGGCCACATAAGCCGATCCACCCACTCCTTTAGCAAGCGACCCCTGCCCCATGCTTCGGAGGAAGGCGAAAAACCTCCAGGGCCACTGCCAATCTTCCCTGGAGGAAAATTCCTTCCCGACCCCAAATATGGCGGTCAGCTGAACCCCGAGCATGCAGGCAAGACTCTCCAGCCATACCCTCTGGAAAAAGTTTATATCATATCATTGACCCATTGTACAATTTACCAGTGGGGCACTTAATTGACCTATTGACTAAGCCCGTTATCCTATCATACCATCTCCTCCATAAACTTATCTAGCTTAATCTTAAAGTCATGGAGGTCCTTCACCCCCACTGTTTCCCTCGGTAGGCTGTTCCAGTATTGCACTCCCCTGATGGTTAGAAACCTTCGTCTAATTTCAAGCCTGAATTTCCTGACTGACAACTTATATCCGTTTGTCCTCGTGTCCACATTAGCACTGAGCTGAAATAATTCCTCTCCTTCCCTGGCATTTATCCCTCTGATATATTTAAAGAGTGCAATCATATCTCCTCTTATCCTTCTTTTGGTTAAGGAAAACAAACCGAGCTCCTCAAGTCTCCTTTCATACGACAGACCTTCCATTCCTCGGATCATTCTAGTGGCCCTTCTTTGTACCCGTTCCAGTTTGAATTCATCCTTCTTAAACATGGGAGACCAAAACTGCACACAATACTCCAAATGAGGTCTCACCAACGCCTTATATAACGGGACTAGCACCTCCTTGTCCCTACTAGAAATACCTCGCCTAATGCATCCCAAGCCCGCATTAGCTTTTTTAACGGCTACATCACATTGCCTACTCATAGTCATCCTACGATCAACCAGGACTCCTAGGTCCTTCTCCTCCTCTGTTACTTCCAACTGGTGCGTCCCTAGCTTATAACTAAAATTCTTGTTAGTCATCCCTAAATGCATTACCTTACACTTCTCACTATTGAATTTCATCCTGTTACTAATACTCCAGTTAACCAGGTCATCCAAATCTCCCTGGAGGATATCCCGATCCTTTTCCGAATTGGCAATACCTCCCAACTTGGTGTCGTCCACAAACTGTATCAGCCCACTCCTACTCTTGGTTCCCAGGTCAGCAATAAATAGATTGAATAAAATCGGACCCAAAACCGAACCTTGAGGAACTCCACTGGTAACCCCCCTCCAACCTGACAGTTCCCCCTACAATACTACCCTCTGCAGTCTCCCCTTTAACCAGCTCCTTATCCACCTCTGGATTTTCATTTAGATCCCCATCTTTTCCAATTTAACCAGTAATTCTTCATGCGGTACCGTATCAAACGCCTTACTGAAATCCAGATATATTAGATCCACCGCATTTCCCTTGTCTAAAAAATCTGTTACTTTCTCAAAGAAGGAGATCAGGTTTGTTTGGCACGATCTACCTTTCGTAAATCCATGCTGTAATTTATCCCAGTTGCCATCGGCCTCAAGGTCCGTAACCACTCTCTCTTTTAAGATTTTTTCCATGACTTTGCATACTACAGATGTTAAACCAGGGGTCTCAAACATGCGGCCCGTGGGCCGCATGCGGCCCGCGGAGCACTTCCCTGCGGCCCGCGGAGCTCCCCAGGGGAGCTCCGCAGGGGCCCCCAAGAGAAAAGTGGAGGCTCCCGCCTCCGCCCCTCTCCTGGAGCCTCGGCGCATAGAGCGCCGAGTCTCCGTCCGAGCGCCTGAGCCCCGCCCCGATCTGAGCAGCGTGGGGAGGGGGCGGGGCTGGGAGCTCTGGGCTGAGCTCTGCGCTCGGCGTGGAGCTCACAGCCCCGCCCCCTCACCACGCGGCTCTGAGCGGGACGGAGCTCAGGCCTCGCCGGAGACGCGCTCGGGTAAGGGGGGGGGGAAGCGGGACCCGCCGGGCCCGGGCCGTGGGGGGGGGGAAGGGAAGCGAGACCTGCCGGGCCGGGCCGGGCCGGGGGGTGGGGGAGGGAAGCGTGACCCGCCGGGGTCGGGCCGGGGGAAGGGAAGCGGGACCCGCCGGGGCCGGGCTGGGGGGGGGGGAAGGGAAGCGAGACCCGCCGGGGCTGGGCCGGGCCGGGGGGCATGGGCGGCAGGTTATATACTTGTGTGGGGCCCGGGCCCCAGCAATATTCAGGGCTGGGCGCCCTGCTCCAGCAATAGTTGGAGCTGGGTCTCTTCCCGCCCCCCCCCCCGGGTCCTGCCTGGATCGGCCCCAGCCACCGCAGGTCTCCCCCCGCCGCCGCGACCCTGCCTGGAGCAGGTCCCAGCCCCCGCCTGCCACCCCCCCTCCGCGTGTCCCCCCCCCTCCGCCGCGTTGTGTTGCGTCCCTGCCTCACAGAACGCAGCGCGCCTCTCCCCTGCCTGCTGCCCGGAGGGCTCCCAGCAGATTTGCTGTCTGCTGCCGCAGGGTCCTAGTGCCTGCCCTCCGCCAGTACTGGCAAGGCAGGCTGCCCTTACCCTGAGCCTCTCCAACCCCAAACCCTCAGCCCCAGCCAGAGCCCTCATTCCCCCCGCACCCTAATCCTCAGCCCCAGCCCTGAGCACCCCCACATCATGAACCCCTCATCCCCCTGCACCCTAATCCTCAGCCCCAGCCAGAGCCCTCATCCCCCCACACCCTAATCCTCTGCCCCAGCCCTGAGCGCCCCCACATCATGAACCCCTCATCCCCCCACACCCTAATCCTCTGCCCCAGCCCTGAGCCCCCTCGCATCATGAACCCCTCATCCACAGCCCTCACCCCACAGCCCATCCCTCTTCCCTAGCCCTGAGCCCCCTCGCATCATGAACCCCTCATCCACAGCCCTCACCCCACAGCCCAACCCTCTTCCCTAGCCCTGAGCCCCCTCCTGCATCATGTACCCCTCACCCTCAGCCCCACAGCCCTCACCCCTGCACTCCCTCCTATCCCCAAACTCCATCCCAAAGCCTGCACCCCCACCCCCTGCCGCAGCCTGGAGCCTGCATCGAGCACAGAGCCTGCATCCAGACCCTCTCCCCCACCCAAACTCCCTCCCAGAGCCTTAGGCAGTAAATCTAAGTGCGTGTTTTGTCCTTTGAGTGAGGTGCATTACTGAGTGTATATATTTATTAAAACTGCGCGCGCTTAGGGGAGGAGGTGGAGAAGAGACAGGGCAGGGGCGGGGCCTCATGGAAGGGGTGGATTGGGGGTGGGGCCAGGGGCAGCAAGGGGGCGTGTCAGTGATGCGGCCCTCGGGCCAATGCACTAGTCCTCATGCGGCCCTCGGGGTCATTTGAATTTGAGACCCCTGTGTTAAACTAACAGGCCTGTAGTTACCCGGGTCACTTTTTTTCCCCTTCTTGAATATAGGAACTACATTAGCTAATCTCCAGTCAAACGGTACAATCCCCGAATTTAGAGATTTATTAAAAATTATCGCTAACGGGCTAGCAATATCACTCGCCAATTCCCTTAATATTCTAGGATGAAGATTATCCGGGCCCCCCGATTTACTTCCGTTAAGCTGTTCAAGTTTGGCTTCTACCTCGGATACCGTAATGTCTACCCCCATATCTTCATTCCCATCGGTCCCTCTATCACTATTCCCTAGCCCTTCATTAGCCTCATTAAAGACCGAGGCAAAATATTCGTTCAGATATTGTGCCATTCCAAGATTATCCCTAATCTCCACGCCGTTTAAAGTTTTAAGCGGTCCCACTTCTTCCTTTTTGGTTTTCTTCCTATTTATATGGCTAAAAAACCGTTTGCTATTAGTTTTAATCCCCTTCGCTAGGTCCATCTCCACCCGTCGCTTTGCCTTTCTCACTGCTTCCCTACACCCTCTGACCTCAATAAGGTAGGTTTCTTTGCTGATCCCTCCCATTTTCCACTCCTGGTACGCTTTCTGTTTTTTCTTAATGACCCCTCTAAGACGCTTGCTCATCCAGCTCGGTCTAAAACTGCTACCTACGAGCCGTTTTCCCCTTCTTGGGATACATGCCTCTGACAACTCCTGCAACTTCAACCTGAAGTAACCCCAGGCATCATCTGCCTTTAGATCCCTAAATATGTTAGTCCAGTCCACTTCCCTAACTAGTCGCCTTAATTTAGTAAAGTTAGCCCTTTTGAAATCGTAAACCCTAGTCTCAGATGCAGTATTGATTATCCTCCCATTTATTTTGAAACGAATTAGCTCATGATCACTCGAGCCAAGGTTGTCCCCTACAACAATTTCCTCAACAAGGTCCTCGTTATTCACCAAAATCAAATCTAAAATGGCATCCCCCCTCGTCGGTTCAGCAACCACTTGATGAAGGAATTCATTAGCTATCACGTCTAGGAAAAGCTGAGCCCTATTATTATTACTAGCATTTGTTTCCCAATCTATATCCGGGAAGTTAAAGTCCCCCATGATCAAGCAGTTCCTATTAGTATTTACCTCCTTAAAAACATTAAAGAGCTCTCTATCCGTCTCCAAGCTAGATCCCGGCGGTCTATAGCACACCCCAATCACTATCCCGGGTGAGGCTCTGGTAGTTTTCTTCCCCAATGTGACCATTGCCCAGACAGACTCCGTATTATCCATTGCATTGCTAGTTATTTCATTACATTTCACCTCATTATTGATATACAATGCTACTCCCCCACCTTTACCTTTGCCTCGGTCTTTCCTAAACAGCACATACCCTTCCATACCTGTACTCCAGTCATGGCTACCGTTCCACCATGTTTCGGTTATTCCTACGATATCCGGTTTCAATTCTCGGACCAGGAGCTCCAGTTCCTCCATTTTGTTACCTAAGCTTCTCGCATTGGTGAACAAACATCCTAATCTTTCCTGTTGGGCTCCTCTCACTCTTTTCCCCCAACTCGGTAGGGACACAGTACTTCCAGTATGACTTGTAGATCTAGTATCCGTCCCCCCCCTCTTCCTTACACCTAACTGTCCCCCTCTGGCTATATCTGTTGTTATCCTGTTGTTCTCACTCCCAATGTATAAATTTGGCGTGGAGAGCACCAGGAGCTCTCCCAACCGTCTCCCCCCAGTGTCTAGTTTAAAGCTCTTTTGATCAGATGAGCCAGCCTCCCGCCTAGAATTCTACTTCCTTCCCTACTCAGGTGGAGCCCATCCCTTGAGAACAGTTGTCTGTCCCCAAAAGCCTCCCAGTGCCCATACATCCCAAAGCCCTCCTTGTAACACCACTCCCTCAGCCAACTATTAATCGTCACGATCCTGTCACCCCTTTGGCGCCCTTCCCTAGGGACAGGAAGAATCCCACTGAAGATCACCTGAGCCTCAATTTCCTTGAGCGTCTTACCCAACCTGGCATAGTCTCCCTTGATCCTTTCTAGCGAGAATCTAGCAGTGTCATTCGTTCCCACATGAAGGATGACCAAAGGGTTCTTACCTGCTCCTCTTAGGATCCTTTTCAACCTCAGGTCCACATCCCGTATTTTAGCGCCCGGTAGACAGCACACCCTTCTGTTCTCCGGATCGGCCCTGGTCACAGGCCTGTCCAACCTTCTCAGTATGGAATCCCCAATCACGTAGACCTGCCTTCGCCTGGGGACAGTGCGGTCCTCTAACCTATCCCCCGTTCCCCCTGGTTGCAAGTTCCTTCCATTCCTATCATCCCTTGTGGTTCCCTTTAAGCCATCCTGTATCCTCCCTGGGCCCAAACTTGGTGCTACCTCCATAGACTCCTCCCCTTTTTCTATGGGACTGGCAGCTCGTCTCTTTTTCCTTGGCCTCCCACCATCAGCTACCATCTGCTTTACCCCTTCCTCATTCTCCAGACCTTCAAACCTGTTTCTTAGCTCAATTTCCCCCTCACTGGCTCTCCTTTTCCTTGGCCTGCTTCTCACAGTCACATGCCTCCACCGCCCATCTTCCTCATCTGGTGGTCCCCCCTCATTGGCCTCAGCCCCTGCTCCCCCCTGTGCCCCTGGGCGTTCCCCTTCGGTTACTGCTTGCCATTGCTCCATCAGCTGCTCGAACCCCCTTCTATTCTCTATCAAAGTTTCTACCTGCAGCTCTAGGCCCTGGATCTGTCTGCCGTCCTGTCTGCTGCTTTGCAAGTTGACAATGACAGTTGCCAGTTATATTGTACCGTCTGCTGCTGTCATGGGTGCTCCTGGCTTGCCTTGGTAAGGTTGGCTGGGGGCGCGTGGACAAAAATGGGAATGAGTCCCCAGGTCATTCCCTTCTTTACGTTTTGTCTAAAGGGAGAGTCAGTCCTGCAGTCCTGTCTAGACTATCAGGCAAGCCTACAAAAGAACCAGAGAAGCAAATGGCCACTCCGGGTCAGAGCCCCAGATACCCTGCAGAAATGCTGAGCTGCATGCCATTCTAGGGGGTGCCCCTGCAACAACGCCACCCAGTCCTTCCATTCTCCCCCACCTCTCCTGGGCTACTGTGGCAGTTATCCCCCTATTTGAGCAATGAAGTAATAAAGAATGCATGAGTTTGAAACAACACTGACTTTATTGCCTCTGCAAGTAGAGATCAAAGGGGGAGGGGAAGGCAGCCTTCAGCTGCTGTGATATTCCAGGCAAGACTGAATCTGCATTAGACAAAGCTTAAAGAAGAGAATGACCTGGGAGTCATTCCCATTTTTGCCCAGGCGCCCCCCACCGAGGCCAGCCAGGAGCACTCACAGAACGACGATGACAAATACCAGTCTTACTGTACCATCTGCCGTCGGGAAGGGAAGGGGATGCTGCTGTGTAGCGCTGCAGCACCGCATCTGACAGCAGCATCCAGTAGACATACGGTGACATTGAAAAAAGGCGAGAAATTATTTTTTTTCCCTTTGCTTTCACGGGGCGGGGAGGGTCGGGGGGATGACATATACCCTGAACCACCCGCAACAATGTTTTTGACCCTTCAGGCTTTGGGAACTCAGCCAAGAATTCAAATGGTTTTCGGAGAGTGCAGGAACTGTGGGATAGCTACAGTTGTCAGTCGCCCCTCCCTCCGTGAGTGCCCATTTAATTCTTTGGCTTTCTGGTACGCTTGTCTCAGCTCCCTAAGTTTCAGCACTGTGTTGAGTCCCTGCTGTGGCCTCTGTCCATCATAGCCTTCGAGATTTTTTCAAATGTTTAGGCATTTTGTCTATTGGAACAGAGTTCTGATAGAACAGATTAATCTCCCCATACAGAGATCAGCTTCAGTATCTCCCATACGGTCCATGTTGGAGCTCTTTTTTGATTCTGTGCTGATCGGCGCTCCACACTGGGCAAACAGGAAATTAAATTCAAAAGTTCATGGGGCTTTTCCTGTCAACCTGGCCAGTGCATCCGAGTTCAGATTGCTTTCCAGAGCGGTCACAATGGTGCACTGTGGGATGGCGCCTGGAGGCCAATACCATTGAATTGCGGCCACACTAACCCTAATCCGACATGGCAATACCGATTTCAGCGCTACTCCCCTCGTCGGGGAGGAGTACAGATACCGGTATTAAGAGCCCTTTATATCGATATAAAGGGCTTCGTTGTGTGGACGGGTGCAGGGTTAATGCGATTTAACGCTGCTAAATTCAATATAAACTCGTAGTGTTGACCAAGCCAGAGAGAGCAGCAGGTTTCCCCTATTGTTTCCCACTCTTGTTTTCTTGACTAGTTTCTCCTCTGCACCAGCTTGCCATTTTGCTTTATGAGCCTGGCTCTCTCAGTTGGCAAAGCATCAGACTTTTAATCTGAGGGTCCAGGGTTCAAGTCCCTGGTCAGGTGATAAACTATTCACTAAGATCTTAAACTGTGTTTCTCACATCCTCTTTGATGTTACTTTTTCTCTGCAGGATTTTCCCTTTCCTCAGAAGGGCCTTTTTGTGTGGGGTTTGAAGGGGCAACTTCCTGACAGCCCCTCTGTCTTGCAGCCTGGAGGAATAAAGGCCTCTGGGCATAGAGCATGTTCCTTCCCTGCACAGACACACACAGACAAAGCAACAGAATATCCCTAAGGAATTACAATAACCTGCTGCCTTCCCCTTTCCTTCTGGATCCCCAAACGAGGATGCTCTTCAGCCTAAACCCATGTCCCCTCTTTTCCCAGTGCCCCTCAGTCCCAACCCTCAGTCCCTCCTATGCTCAGTGCTCCTCACTCCCAACCAGAGCCTGCTCCTCTTCACCCTTCTCCTCTGTCCCAACCCACAGCCCTTTCCTATTCCCAGAGCCCCTCAATCCCAACCCACAGCTCCCTCCTTCCCTCCAGCAGCAGGTGCTTCAGACCCCTACAGGAAGATTTTCTTGCAAGGTTTCATGTATGAGTCTGCATGTGGATTTTACAGTATGTTGGAAATAGGTTGGGTTGCTTGCTGAAATGATCACTTTTGGCTGGTGTTGGAATCCCAGTCTCCATGTTATAGGGGCAGGAGAAATAAAGGGTTGTTATCCTTGTTGTGTGAATCGAGGGCAGCACAACTGTGCTTGGCAGACCCCGATAGAGGGACTCACCCTCAATTCAATAGCACTTGCTAGGCAGGGGACATACGGTGCCTTCTTATTTTCCCCCATTTCCACCCAGGATGGCAGGTGAACTCTACAGAGGCACCTCTGGGCTTGCACTGACTAAGGACAACAGCTGTGAGTGGGGTGCAGACAGGGGATGGCTCATGTTAAAGGACTTTTGGTTGCTGGACTTATGAACCGTAGGGAGAAGGACACTGCCCAGCTTATCTGGGGGGTGGGTCTTTCTCTTGTGGTTTATGTTTATGTGTTGGGGCTGCTGACATGACTTCTACTAACCCTGGGCTTACATTGCAGTGTAGACATATCCTGAGACGGCATCTATACTGTGACAAAATCCCGCTGGCCTGGATGGTCTGATTTGGGCTCCTGGGGTTCAGGTTGTGGAGCTAAAAACTACAGCGTAGACATCTGGGCTCAGACTGGAGCCCAGGCTCAGAGACCCTCACCCCTCGTGGGGTCTCGGAGGCTGGGCTGAAGCCCAAGTGTCTACGCTGTAATTTTATAACCCTGCAGCACAAGCCTCTCAAGCCTGAATCAACTGACCCAGGGTTTGAGAATAGTGACTTGGGTGTGTTAATGGCAGTGTAGACATAATGCTAGGCGATGTCCACACTGCAATGAAACACCCAGCGCTGTCCCGTGCCAGTGCAGGCTCCCAGGCTAGGGCCGTGGGGTGGTAAATTTGCAGCATAGACATCTCGGCTCAGGCTCAATACCGGGCTCTGGGAGCCCTCAAGGTTGGGAGGGAGTTTAGCAAGCGAAAAAGGTAAAATGGCAGGGGAGTGTTAACCTGGACTCAATGGCATTACTCCATTGGTCTGTCTGCTTTGGGGCAGGGACAATAACACGTCCTGCTGCTTTCGTTATTTCAAAGGGCAGTTTAGGATTTTCATTCTCACACACGGTGCACAAAGCAGGACTCAACCCTCGGTGTAAACTAAACAAGCTGCCCACAGGTTCTGGCAGCCACAATGAGCCATTCAGCATGAGAGCCCAGACCTGCCCCTGTCCCAGAGGGAGCAGGATCATCTGTGACAGGCTGGAACACTGACCTATCAGCTCTTAACTCCCAAACTTTCAGTAAGTCTGTTATCAGTGCCTGTGAGTATAATTTAAACAACTATACTGGGCTGGACCAAAGAGCACTGTGTTTTGCCCTCCTGCAGTAGCCAATACCAGGTTGCCCAGGAGTTAGTCAACAAGGCACCACTGGGAATTGAACCCAGGATCTCCTGTTTACAAGACAGGTGCTTTAGCCAGCTAAGCCATGGTGCCTGCCTGTGGAAGCAACACAGCGTCTGCCCACACCTGACTCCCTGCCATCCCCACTGGGGCCTGAAAAGCTTTGCTTGTGTTTGGATTCTGCAAAGCAGAGGAGCAGGTGAGGTTTTCCTTGCAAGCTGTGTGTGTGTTTGTGTGTGTGAATCTTTGGCCAGGTCTGCACTACAAGGTTACTTCAGCATCATTATATTGCTCAGATGTGTGAAAAACACACAATGCTACCTCGGTCAGCAGTTTTTGGCTGGTGCACACACTGCAATACCACGTCTGGTGACAAAATTGCCCTGTTTTTGGTGACAAAATAAAACCACCTCGATGAGAGGCCTAGTGCTTTTTGCAGCAAACTTAAAGTGACAAATTGTCAGTGTAAATGCTGCTGGTCATTATATCACCATAACTGGCCTCCACCAGTATCCCACCACATCTGCCGTGAACTCGCCTGCCCTGCATTCTTGCTACAGAGGCTGGGCCCCTCCCCTTTCATAGCTCCAGAAAGTTCTGACAGCTGAGCCACTATCTATACCGGGATTAGCTTGATAGAACTGCATTGCCAGCCTAAGTCATGTAATTACACCAACCTAACTTTATAGTGTAGACCTGTCCAAAGAATCACACACACACCTTGGGAGCAAAACTTCATCTGCTCCTCTGCTTTATAGAATACAAACACGAACAACACTTGTCAGGGCCCAGTGGGGATTGGCAGAGAGTCAGGTGTGGGCCATCTTTATCCCAGGAGAGATAGACTCTAAGGGTACGTGTCCATTGCAATGTAAGCCCAGGTGTGGCACGCTGTGCTCAAAGCAGCACCTGGAAGCCCCATATTCACCACTCTCATATAATGATGACATGGTTTGTACAAAGTCTGCCTGGTGAGGTGTTATTTCAAAAGTCTTGATCTGTTGAACATTAATATCGTGTTGGATTGTGTGTGTAGCATTGGTTGGGAAGTTATGAAGTTTGGTCTGTGTGTGTTACTGAGATATGTTATGAGGTTGGGAAATGCCCCACACCAGCCTTTCAGATATGACAATGGAGGCACCAGACTCGCTGCTGGCCCACTGAAGATATCCACACTCCCAAGGACTAGCCCAGGAACCGTTTACAATGCAGACTTCTCCGAGATAGCACAGCGACAATGGACACTGCTTGACTCACATGGTAGCAAAGGAGCTTCCTAGCAAGTTAGAAGAAACTATGAAAGAGGGGAAGAGACATCATGACTTGGCCTCTCTCCCCCACAACTCAGCAGCTGGAAACACACCTGGAGGACAAAGACTGAACTGAACTGATTCAGAAATCAGAAGAGAATAATAACAATAATACTTTCAAACCAAAGTCCCCAACCAGACTAGTATTGGTTTTTCAGCAGAAAATTTTCAGTTTGGGGAATTTTGTTTTCTCAGTCAGACCTTGCCAAGGGAAGCAGGGAGAAAACGTTTGAGTTGCCTCCTTCAGAACAGCTTGGCCTGGACACTAGCTCTGGTTCACTGCTCTGGCCTTGCATGGGTTGAGGGTATTTTAATAATTTGGGCAGGTCCCAGGGTGTTTGGGGGAGATGATGAGGATGTTCCCTTTGGAGAAAAAAACTAAGAAATACAGCACTAGAGAATTTTTTTTTAAAGAAATCTGGGATTTAGACATTTTATTTAAAGCAAGGGAGTTCTGAGTTTCTGTTTGCAAGAAGCAACATTGTTTGATCTGTCACTGTACCAAAAGGGGACATGGTTGTCTACAAAGGAGGGATGATGACTAAACACATCGGATGAGGATGGGATTTGAACCCATGTGTGCAGAGCACAATGGATTAGCAGTCCATCACCTTAACCACTCGGCCACCTCATCTGAGCTGTCAAGTAACAGACAGGAGGAGAAATCTAAGGCCAGCAGAGCTAGGGACACTAAGGAGTTTTTAAATACTAAGCGGAAGCAGGGGCTGAATGAGCTCCCCCTTCACATCTAGTGAGGAGCTGGGGGAAAGACTTCAGGAACAGACCATGTTTGCACAGACACACCTACTCTGCCTAGCTATGCAGCATGATGGGGCCACTTCTCCAAAATGACCAGTTTTGGCTGGTGGTGGGTTACAAATCACTTTAGGATTGAGTGGAATGAAATGTTATTATCCTTCCTGCGTGAGTGAAGGGCAGCAGAACATACCTAGTCCATCCTGATGGAGGGGTAGGTGGGTGAGGAATAGCTTTTATTGGACTGCATAGAAATGATTGAGAACATCACCCTAAACCAGTGATTCCCCAAACATTTCACACTGTGCCCTCATATCCATGGCTGTGGCCCCTCGGAAGCCACAGTCAAGAACCGAGGCTGGGAGTGGGGCTGTTGCTTGCTGGGGAGAGGGGTGCAGACAGGGGTAAGGGGGTCGAGGCTGAGCTGGGAGCCAGAGGCCCAGGCTGAGGGTGGGGTTGGGGAAGAGCTGGGGCAGAGTGGGGCTGAGTGCTGCTCCCTCCATGGGGGCTGGCTCAGGCCCTGAGGTGCCCCCATGAATGTTCCTCTGTGTCCCCCTAGGAGTCATGCCCCACTTTTTGGGGACCACTGAACCCTACTCACTAATCAGCAGCTAGTGATGCCAAAGCCCAGGGAAAAGGAGAACAAGTGCGGGGCCCCCAGCACTGGAGCCATGTGAAGGGGCTGCAGGAGAGGGGCAATGGCTGGTGGCCCAGGGAGTTAAGGGCAAAGGGGGCACAGGAGGGGCAGGAGTTAGGGGTGAAGGAGGTGCAAGGGCTGGGAGTGCAGGAGCTAGCGGTAAAGGGGGAGTGGGGATCGTCCAGGGGCAATGGGGAAGTGCCAAAGTACAAGTTGCCAAGGGCACCATTTTCCCTAATGCTGGTCTGAGCAAACAATTGGAAATGACCCTTCAGTTAGAACAGAACCATAGTGTAGAAAAGCCTTTTGGTTAAGTGGTGGTGGCTGAGTGCTTAGGAAAAGCAACTGGGTGTCTTTCTGTGGAGGTTTGATTCTTGCCTGCTAGGCAAGGCTGGTGTGTGGTGTCTCCACGGCTGTATTTTCAGTGTCTGATCACCCACAGTGCCACAGGGACCCAAGTCTAGACATATTCAGAGGCTCTATGCCAGGGTTTCTCAAACTTCCTTTCACCGCAAACCCCTTCTGCCAAAAAAATACTTACTACATGGCCCTGGAAAGAGGGACCAAGCCCCTCCACACTGGGCAGAGGCAGGGGAGACAAAGCCTGAGCCCTGCCCCAGTTAGGGGAGGACAAAACCAGAGCTTGAAGGATTCAGCTCTGGCTGGTGGGGCTCAGACTTTTGGCTTCAGCCCCAGGCACCAACAAGTCTAATGCCAGCCCTGGTGACCCCATTAAAACAGGGTTATGACCCACTTTGGGGTCCTGACTTAGAGCTTGAGAACCACTGCTCTATGCTGATGGGAGAGAGTTTTCCTGTGGGTGCAGTTAATCCACTTCCCCAAGAGGTGGCAGCTATGTCAGTGGGAGAAGCTGTATCGGTGGGTGTGCAAGCTGTGGTGTTTACCACATTTAAGAAGTTTAATCAAACCCCATTTTTAAAACCACCTGTGTTCTGGGAATGGCAAAGGTGCTCGATGAAGCAGGGTCTGTCCTTCAAATTCCTGGAGATCACAATTCCACTTTACTGATGTGATGGGGGTATAGCTCAGTGGTAGAGTACTTTACTATTGATCAAGTGGTACTTGGTTCAAACCACAGTACTTTTGTTTAAAAAAAGGAAAACATTTTCATTTCCATTCTCCATTATGTTCAGGAGCTCCACTATATGTGGATGCTTAATATGAATTTAAACACTCAACATTTTGCTGTCCAAATGCATAAAACCCTA
Organism: Mauremys mutica; assembly: GCF_020497125.1. Taxonomy (NCBI): domain Eukaryota; kingdom Metazoa; phylum Chordata; order Testudines; family Geoemydidae; genus Mauremys; species Mauremys mutica. The sequence continues at coordinate 65,790 of NW_025423320.1, read as the reverse complement.
GCAAAGTTGTCCATCAGCTGAAATCAGTCCAATCCTCTAAGTGTCTAGTGTATGTTTTCACTAATTAAACAAAGGGATCATATGAATGTACATTTGCAGATCCCTCTTCTCCAGGGGCTGTGCTGTGCAGAAGAACAAGAACCACATCCAGCTGCAGTTCAGGAGTCTGATGACCAAAGAACCAACAAATGTTCTGAGGGCTGGAGAAAAATGCCTTCTCGTGAGCTATTGAACGAGCTCAACCTGTTTCGCTTATCAAAAGAAGATTGAAAGGTGACTTCATTGAAGTGTTGAAGGGCCTTAATGGAGAGAAAATATTGGATATGAAAGGGCTCTTTAATCTAGCAGAGAAAGGCATAACAAGACCCAATGGCTGGAAGGTGAAAAAAGACAAATTCATATTACAACTAAGGCACAAATATTCAACAGCAAGGATGATTCACCACAGGAACAAGCTACCAAGGAAAGTGATGGATTTGCCATCTCCTGATGTCATTTAATGAAGACTAGATGCCTTTCTGGAATGTATTTGCCCCAAAAGTAGCTATTGTGTCATACAGGAGGCCTGTGATATGCAGGGGGTCAGATTAGATGCTCTAATGGTCTCTTCTGGCCATAAAGTTGACTAATTTCTGAAAAACTGAGTGTAGCATTGGGAGCAGTGTCTGATGTTTTCCTGTCTAGCCGGCTCGCTTCCTAGAACGAATGCTCCTTGAGTGGGGTGATCCACAGGGAGTAGCTCAAACCTCCAAAGTTCCTGGCCAGGGGCAGGACATTAGCACAGCAAGGGAGGGGTGCGGCAGTGACATCACAAAGACTTTTTGCAGGACCTCAGACTATTGGTCAAAGGTGGTGGGGAGGTGGGGACCTCACAGAGACATGGTGACATCAGCCAGGCAGTACAGGGGCGAGGGGCCAGGGAAACCTCAGAGACCCCTGTGGCTTTGCTTCAGCAAGTCTTCTTCTCCAGGTCTCTCTTTGAGGACTGAGAGAGTATTTGGGTTCAGGTACGTGAGTGCCAGGAGGAAACTTTTTCGAGTTTTCCCCTTCCCTTTTCCTGATTTTACTAGAAAAGAACTGTCCCTGTTTAGAAGGTAAGAGCCTCCTTGAGGTTTGAAACCTGTTCAGTGTGATCCATCTGGTGACAGTTGAATGCTACGCATGGAAAACACGAGTTTAAGGGGGTCAAATTTTATTCTACACCTGGGATTTTGTCCCTTAGAATCACTGGGGATATTAGGGTTTGTCCTTTTTGTTTCATCTTTTCCTTCATCCGTCCCTCCCTCCTTTCTCTTTGTCTCTTGCTTCTTTTGTCCTTTCTCCTGTTCCGCTCCCAACAGCAGGAGCGGTGTGTGTGTGTTTTGCGGGGGAGTGCTCGGCAGTGTTGAGATGAGTTCCTGTCTGCATCCTGTAAAACTTGCCCATACCGGTATTGCCCTGGCCTCTTCTTTTGTCATTCAGTGTTTAACGCATTCTAAGACAATATGCATTTCCTCACCTTTTGGGGGCGAAGCCAGACTTTAAGGCACCTGCTCCCCTACTTGGTGTAAACTTTGCTTGTGCCAATCAGAAACGGACACAAACAGGTTTTGGGCACCGTCCCCTATGACACTTCTATGCAGGGCCGGCTCCAGAGCCCAGCGCGCCAAGCAGGCGCGTGGGGCAGCGTTGTCGGGGCAGGGCGGCATTTGACTCCGGTGGACCTTCCGCAGTCATGCCTGTGGGAGGTCCACCGGAGCCCGGGACGAGCGGACCTGCCGCAGGCATGACTGCGGTGGGTCCCCTCTTCCTGCGGCTCCGCTTGAGCTCCCGCAGGCATGACTGCGGCGGGTGCGCTGGTCCCGCGGCTCAGAGGGAGATCCCGCAGGCATGCCTGCGGATGCTCCACCGGAGCCGCGGGACCACCACACCCGCCGCAGACACTTCTGCCCCGGCCGCGGGACCAGGGAAGGGCAGCGCAGCACGGCGCCCTGCTTGGGGCGCTGTATTTTCTAGAGCCGCCCCTGCTTCTATGATGTCATAGTTAGTACTTTAGGCCTGCCTGCCATGTGCAGGCAGGGAGAGGAGAAAGAAAAACGAATCCTGTGTACACCCGTAACCGAGCCTGGTCACCTCGACGCCTCTCTCTCAGCTCACGTGTTTCAAACAGAACTTCTACGTTTGCCAGTCGTTATGTGTTGGTTTGTATTTGTAAGTATCAGTTATTATTAAATGCTGCACCTTTGTTTATAAATATTGTTAGTGGATATTTTAGTCATTGTGTGTTTTAAGTTTCATTAACTCTATTAGCTAATCATACGCTCCTCCCTTACCCCTTGTAATTATCCCCAATAAAACTTTAAATTGATTAATTTTAGTGTGTGTGTGTGTCTGCAGTTTGCATCGTGACCCATACTCTCCTTGCATCCCTTACCAATATAGTCTGTTGCCACGTACAGCCTGGTAAATAACAGGCCTGCATTTTCTTTCGCCCCTGCGAGTCCGTGGCAATCTACAGGCAGCTCCCACTGTGGGTGGTCCACCCAAAAATGTGGGGCTGAAATAGTGCTGGGGCAGTGATCCCCACCGGTGACCTGGGCCATCCTTTGGGCTCTCTGGTGAGAACCCTCAGCCTCCCGTCCTCAGTCTCTACCCTGATTGGCTGAGCAGGGGGTTATTGACAGGGAGGAGACTCAGGTCCTTGTTCTTCTCTTTTCAGACCAAGGAAATAAGTCATAACCTGTCATATGTTTGACAAATTTTGCTGCTTTCTGCATTAATGGTCTCTGAGCAGTTCATGATTCTCTCTAAAATTGTAGTTCTCAAATACTTGCTGAATAATTACTGTGCACTGTTGTTGGTCTGGAGCTCATCTGAGAGCACTTTATTCAGTTCCTTCAGTGTCTGAAATTCAAGATCTGATGGTTACTTTGAAAATCAGGGCTCTTGGGTCCTATTCCCAACTCTGCCACTGACTGGCTGTGTGACCTAAGACAAGTCAATTCTCCTTTCTCAGCCTTAGCTTCTCCCTCTTTCAAGTAAGGATAATAATGATCTGCTCCTACCTACCTCACGGTGGGTGGAGGATGCAGATCCATTGGAGAGCGTCACTAGGAGTAGTGCATAATATGAGGTGTCCTATCACATTTACTCAGAGCAGATTAACACATAATAGAATAGCTGAAATAGTCTATTTCATTTGTATTCTTTTATTTTGAAATTGTGAAGAGCAGCAACTACTTAGCTCAGACTGAAGCATATTATCTAATGTTTGAGATCTAGGTGTCTCTTTGTGTGTGAGGAGACAATTTAACACACTGTGACAAACAGGAGATGCTTTTGTTTTGCAACAACATATTTTTGCAAAGAACTTTCATCCCACTTGTTATGATTTTGAGAAACAAACTGGTTTAGTCTGAATAGGCTTTTCTGACAGAAACGGTTTCAATGAAATTTCCCCACCATCTCTATTCCTGGGCTCTATCCCTGCCTCGGGGTGGTGGTGGGGTGTTTGTCTGTTAGAACAGGAGTCAGGACCGGTGGCTTCTCTTTCTGGCTCTGTCACCACCTTGCTGGGTAGGTCACTTCCCTTCTCTGTACCTCAGGCTCCTCCTCGTCTGCCCAATGGGAACAGGGACAATTCTCGAACTCTGGGCAGTTTTGAGCCTGAGTGAGATAAGGGGCATTAAAGCCCTTTGTGAAGGAGAAAGGGGAGTTTCACAGAGTTTAGCACCAAGGAATTCTAAAGTTTGCTAAAATGTCTAGTCTGCAGAAACAAGAAATGGTCGGGGCCAAACCTTTTAACCACTGCCTTTTTAAAAGCCCCTTCAGGGATGTGAGTCCCTGTCTTTTAGGTAGCTGGGGTTCTTTGCCAGCAGGAGAGAAGAGGTTCCTGCCTCTGTTTTTGTGGCCTTAACAAACCAGGTGTTGTGCCCGAGTTCTCGTCTGAGATCCCTGGTAAAAAAACATCCTCCCATCCATGAACAAGACAGGACCTATCTTTAAAAGGGGAACAAAGAGACCCCTGGGACTTACAGACTAGCTAGCCTCACTTCCACAGCTGGGGAGATACTGGAATACATTCTTAAACACTCAGTTTGTCAGGAGCACCTCAGAATACTTTGGTTCTTAGGACTATTGAGCATGGATTTGTCAAGAACAAATCATTCCAAACCAATCCTCTTGCCTTCTTTGGCAGGGTTCCGGGCCTAGTGGAGGTGGGTAAACAGTAGATGGGATCTATCTCAGTGTTACTAAGGCTTTTGACACAGTCCCGTAAGACAGTCTCACAAGCAAAGGAGGGAAATGCAGTCTAGATGCAATCAGTGTCATGTGGACGCAGAGCTGGTTGAAAGCCCAGACTCCAAGAGCCCTTCTCCATGTCTGGCTGTCCAACGGAGAGGGTGCACCTAGTGGGTCCGGCAGGGATCAGTCCGGGGTCCGGTACTATTCAATATTTTCATGAATGATTTGGAAAATGGAGTGGAGAGCATACTTCTAAAATTGGCAACTGACACCAAGCACTTTGTTGCACAGGATTGGAATTCAAAACGCCCTTAACAAACTGGAGACTTGGTCTTCTTGAGCCAAACTCCATGGCTGGGCTCCTCTCTCTAGACTGGTCTGAAGTGAAACCCCAGAGCCAAACCCTCCCCCTCCTGGGCAGTGCGCTCCACCCTTGAATGGTCAGATGCTGCTTAGCACTGTCAGAGCAGCTTTGGCTGGGGGATTCTCCCAGCACTTTCCACTAGCAGGAAAGTATGAAATCCCCATTTGACTGCTGGGGACAGAGCCCTAGAGGGGGGAGCAACGTGCCCAAAGTCCCACAGGAAAAGGAAAACAACCAGCAGTGGAACCAATAGGAGACCCAGCAATGGAACTCAGGAGTCCTGACTCCCAATCCCCTGGCCCAGTCACTCCAGCGGAGCACACTCCCTCTCAAAGGCGGGGGGGGGAGCGGACATGAGGGCCTGGCTTGTAATTGCCAGCTGTGGGAGGGAGTGTGCAGCAGGGGTTAGTGAAGGGGCCTAGAAAGAAGGACTGCTGGGTCCCATCCATCCTTCTGACACTTGGTGTGACCCTGAGTCAGTCGCTTCCCCTCCCCAGGCCTGTTTCTCATCAGCGGGATTGGGGTCGCAGTCCCGACAGCCCAGGGGGGTTGGGAGGCTCTAGGAAGGTGTGTAAAGTGCTGGGATGTCAGGATCCTGGAGGCCCCTAGCGGGATGTAAAGCCTGGCAGCACCAGATGATGTAGTAGGCGATAGCTAACCCAGGTGGGGCACATGACCCCACACGCCCTCTGCAAGTGTTGCCTCTGAAATTAGGAAAACTGCTGAGTTGAAGGCACAGCTTCACACCCAGAAGAAAGCCCAGCACGACACGCCCAGGGTGAAGGGGGTGCTTAAGCCTGGCATCAAACCAGAAACCTTCATATCTTCACTCTAATGCACTCCCAGCTGAGCTACTTTGGAAATGACCGGGCCAACCAGGAAGGCTTAATACACGAGCCGCAGCACATGCTGGGAAGATTTAAATCTGGATGTCACAACGCAGGAGACAAGCAGTGGACTTGGCCCCGAGGGGCAGGCTGGGGTTTCCTATATCCCAGTCACTCAAGCCAGCACCTGCCCCCTCAAGCTGTCACTGGTGCCCCCAGGTCTGGGAGACAAGAGCAGCGGTTCTCACTGGAACAACTCCACCCACAGCTCGCAGGCGCCTCCCAAGCCTAAACCGGAAAACCATCTTGCCAGAAAGCCGCCCACGAGGACTCACCATTGCTTCTTTTCCTTCCACCCAGAACCCCACTTCTTCTCCTGGGCTGCAAGTAGCCACCCCTGGGATGCCAAGAGGCAGGCACAGGATTCTACCTCCCAGCACCAACCGCATCTCCCCAGGCTTTGCAGAACAAATGGTGGCTACTACTAACCCCACTTAGCCACACGTAGGCCAACCTCCCAGGGCAGAGGAGGCCAAGCCACAAGCATTCAAAAGGCGACTGGCCTAATTCCTCGAGTTTCCCCAGGCTGACGCCAAGGTACTTTGTCCACTGATGTCACCACCCTCCATCGTGCGGGGGTTGGGGTTATCCCAGGGACAGGCCAGTGGCAGAAGGAGGAGCACCTTGCTGGACAGCATGGGGAGCTGGGAAAAGGAAGCCAGCATGTTGCTGCCTGGTTTTGGGCTGAGGCCCTTCTGCATGTCAGGTTACCGTGAGAACCACTACACTACAGAAACTCCATCACCGTGCGCTGCCCTGCCCCGCCCCTCAAATTCCATGCACTTTGGTGGTGCTCACCCTGGCACATACCGAGGGGCGAACCCGGAGAACATGGCCGCAGCTCTTCAATGGGTCAGCTGGAAGAGCAGAGGACTGGAGCCGGGACTCAGGAAGTCGTCCTTACATCACCCTTGTGACTCCAGCTTGAAGGGAGAGCTTCTTTTCCTTCCCCTTGCTGAGAAAGAGCAAGAGAAGAAAGAACGGTCAGGTGGGCCAACTGGGTGCAGAAGCCAATACTGCCTTTTCCTGCAGCTAAGCCTGAAATGAGGGACTTGCATTCGGTAAAGGAACTGCTGTGTTTCCAGGAAACAGCCCACTGCTGCAGAAAGAGGGATGAAAGAGTCTGCTAAAGCCTGGGATTGAACCAGGGACCTTTAGATCTTCAGTCTAACGCTCTCCCAACTGAGCTACTTCAGCACCTGCAGGGGGCCTTTTTGGGCTGCTGCTTCTCACCTTGAAGCTTATTCTCAATAAACCATCACTCCAGTCAATAATGGCCAATGCAAGACGGACATCACTTGCTATTTTAGCACTTGGAAATGTCATTAACTAGTCTTTGGATCTCCCGAATGCTGTGCTTCAGTTCATGGGGGAAAGGTGAGAGAAGCGACCTTTGAACAAAAGGCCTGGGGTTAACATCCTAACGCTGTCTGTCTCCGACTGTAACACTATTTAATAGCGGCCCACCCTGTGCTGGTGACAGTTCCATTGCTAGGTGTTAGCACAGTTCAGTTACTGTTAAAATTAAAAGTTTCTATATGCTTAAAGGAAATGATTTTTTATTTGCTTATATATGGCATGAATAAATACAGGTTTACACATCCTAGCATGAAAATGTATTTTATATGACAGAGAAAATCATGTATCCAAACTGTGCATCAAAATCATGCAATGAGCTACAAATGCAATAAAAAATAAGGTATTCAATGGTTTAACATATGGAGCAGGGGTGGGGGGCACCGAAGACACTTCTTGCCTGGGACGCCACTTGGTCTAGGGGAGGCCCTGTCAGGGAGAGCAGGAGTTAGTCTCACACGCCTATTTCCAGGCTGTTATCTGTGGGCACCCTGCTCTGGGGACGGGTTCGCGGCAGCCCAGACTCAGGGCTGGAACAGACCCCGGATTGAGGGGGTGGCTGCAGGGTTTGCAGCACTCTGATGTCTCAGACAATGTCAAGTATCAGAGGGGTAGCCGTGTTAGTCTGGTTCTGTAAAAGCAGCAAAGAATCCTGTGGCACCTTATAGACTAACAGACATTTTGTAGCATGAGCTTTCGTGGTTGAATACCCACTTCGGATGCAAATACCCACTTCTTCAGACAATGTGTCTCCCCAAAGCCTCAGATCTGCGTCCCCAGAAGGCTCCTGCGCTGCCTCCGCTCCTCTCACAGTCTATAGCAAGGAGCAGCAGCAAGGAGCAGGGATGAGCCATAGGGCACTAGGTGGGGGGCAGAGGCTGCAGGACTAAACCCAGCACCCAGAGCAGAGGGGGTATGAGGCTTTTTCTCTCTCCTTAGCCACGTGCTATAGCGCCGAGAGCTCTGTGAAATGCCTCCCCGCCCACAGCCTGGGGAAGGGGAAGGAGTCTCAGGTTCTAGCGTGATTTGGATGAGAATCACTGGACCCTAGAACCATTCACTGCCCTTTCCCGGAGAAACCTGTGATGCACAGAACGGGGCTGAGATAAATGCTGACAGGAGCCAGGATTTGCTCCCCTGGAATAGCAGCAGGATTGGGCAGCTGGAAATCTCACCAAAGGAGCTGAAGCCTTGATGGGTCAGACACAGATGTCCCAGGTACTGCATGGGGGGTTTAGGTTTGTTTCTGGACAAGAGCAGTGAGAGTCTTATTGTCTCAACGTTTCAGTAGAAAAATTCAGACCCAAACTGTCTGTGGCGGGGAGGTCGATAGCGGTTTCTTTGGGTTTGATTTAGTTTGTTTTCTCTTTCTCATTGTAAAAGCCCTGGATCATTTTGATGGGAACAATGTTTGCACAAGGCCAAGGAAAAATAAGAAAAGTTAAACATCTGCATTGGAGTGAGGGGGTCTCTGAGGGCCAGGGCAGGGGTGGAGATTTTCATGGGGAGGGGGTTAAGGGATGAATGAGACACTTTTGCGGGAACACAGGGGGATGTTTTGCAGTTTAATTTTTCCAAAGGGAAACCTCCCCACTCTCCCTGTGCTGCTGCCCAGCTCAGACCCCACTGACACCCCTGTGACGAAGTGGGAATTTTCAGAATGTTTTGCATATTGTGCATGCCTCAGTTTCCCCTATTTGTTGCATGATTATCTAGGACAGAGGTCCAAAACGCAGGGTGCATCCCGCCAGGTGGAATGAAGTAACACTCAGGGGAATGGACCTGGGGCCCAGGCCAGCCCCCAGAGTGTGTGGGGAGGGAGCACCATCCAGCTCCGCTCCTGGCCCCAGCCCCAGTTGCTGGCCCTGGCTGCTGGCCTGGCTCCCAGGGCTCCACTCCCAGCCCTACACCTGTGGCTCTGCTGCCGGTCTCTGCCCCCACCCCCAGCTCTGGCCCCTGCCTCAGCCCCCTGACCCCTGTCTGCGTCCCTTCCCCCACAGCTGTGGCCCCATTCCCAGGTGTGGCTCATGGGGGCACGGACAAGGGTAAGGGGGGGGCCTGACCCTCAAAAAGTTTTGGGACCACTGATCTCGGTGCTGGGACAAGGGTGTTTACTCTGCGGAGACCCCCAAAGGGCAGGTGTGGCTGCTGTCCGGCTGCCTGGGCCCAGACAATGGCCACAAATTCTGTCTCCTAGCAACTGCTGGCCGGGGCGCACCTGCTGCAAGACACCAGCTGGCTGGGATGAGTTGGAGAACAAAGAACGAGGTAGAGGCCAGGTGAGCAGGTTACCGGGGAAACAGAACAAAGGACAGAAGAGGGGAAAGGGCCTGGCTGAGTCAGGCTGTTGGAAGCAAGGAGTCTGCTGGGTTGGGGACTCGACGGGAGAGCCCAGGCTCTGAGTTCGGGGTCCCCCCAAGATGGACGTTGCTGAATCTTCCTGCTTCCTGTGCTAACACAGAACTTTCCCAGTCTGGATTCCAGACCACTAATAAACCTTCTGTTTTACAGCGCTGGCTGAGAGTCACTGGTGATTGTGGAAGTTGGGGGTGCAGGACTCCTTTGCGGGCGGGGGGGGGTGGTGTAAGGCTTTCCCAGGTGTCCTGCTAAGGTGACTCACTACAGGAAGCTCCTGGCATGGAACAGGGGTGCTGAAAGGTCCAAGGTCAGTCCGAGGACGTGCTGAAGGCCAGGAGGTTTCCCGCAGTGACAGCGTCCCCTGGGCGGTGTCACACTGATGAGGGCTCTGCCTGGGTTTGGTTCAGAGCTGTTCCAGAGCACTGAGTCTGGGTCAGCCCCCCAGCATGTGACCTGCAGGCTCCACTCTGGCAAAGCTCCCTGTCCCTGGGCTTTGGCACCACTAGCCCCTGCTTAGTGACTAGGGGTCAGTTTAGGGGAGTGATTCCCAAAATGTGGGGCATGCCTCCTAGGGGGGCTCAGAGGAATGTTCATGGAGGCACCTCAGGGTTGAGCCAGCCCCCATGGAGGGCACGGAGGGAGCCCCACTCAGTCCCAGCTCTTCACCCACCCTACCCTCAGCCTGAGCTTGAGCCCCTGGCCCAGCTGCAACCCCCTTACCTGTGTCTGCACCCCTCTCCCCAGCAAGCCACAGCCCCACTCCCAGCCCTGGTTCTCGACCGCAGCTTCTGGGGGGCCTTGGCCATGGCTAAGAGGGCACAGTGTGAAAAGTTTGTGAAAAGTCGGTCCTCAATTGCTTCTATGCAGTCCAATAAAAGCTATTCCTCACCCACCTACCCCCTATCAGGACTGACTAGGTATGTTCTGCTGCCCTTCACTCATGCAGGAAGGATAATAACATTTCATTCCACTCAATCCTAAAGTGATTTGTAACCCACCACCAGCCAAAATTGGTCATTTTGGGAAAGTGGCCCCATCATGCTGCATACCTAGGCAGAGTAGGTGTGTCTATGCAAACACGGTCTGTTCCTGAAGTCTTTCCCCCAGCTCCTCACTAGATGTGAGGGGGGAGCTCATTCAGCCCCTGCGTCCACTTAGTGTTTCAAAACTCCTTATTGTCCCTATCTCTGCTGGCCTTAGATTTCTCCTCCTGTTCATCTTTCAGCAGTTCTGATGAGGTGACCGAGTGGTTAAGGTGATGAACTGCTAATCCATTGTGCTCTGCATGCATGGGTTCGAATCCCATCCTCATCGGACACATTTAGTCTTCATCCCTCCTTTATAGACAACCATCTCCCCCATTGGTACAATAATAGACCCAACAATGTTGCTTCTTGCAAACAAAAACCTTCTCAGGAACTCAGAACTCCCTTGCTTTAAATTAAATGTCTAAATCCCAGATTTCTTAAAAAAAAAAGAATTCTCTAGTCCTGTATTTCTTAGTTTTTATCTCAAAAGGTAACATCCTCATCATCTCCCCCAAACACTCTGGGACCTGCCCAAATTATTAAAATACCCCCATCCTGAGCAAGGCCAGAACAGTGAACCAGAGCTAGTGTCTAGGCCGAGCTGTTCTGAAGGAGGCAACTCAAACATTTTCTCCCTGCTTCCCTTGGCAAGGTCTGACTGAGAAAACAAAATTCCCCAAACTGAAAATTTTCTGCTGAAACACCAATACTAGTCTGGTTGGGGACTTTGATATGAATGTATTATTATTATTATTCTCTTCTGATTTATCTCAGTTCAGTGTTTGTCCTCCGGATGTGTTTACAGATATTGAGTTGTGGGGGAGAGAGGCCAATTCATAATGTCTCTACCCCCCTTTCATAGTGTCTTCCAACTTGCTAGGAAGCTCCTTGGCTGCGATGTGAGTCAAGCAGTGCCAATTGTCGCTGTGCTATCTCAGAGAAGTCTGCATTGTACACGGTTCCTGGGATGGTCCTTGGGAGTGTGAATCCCTTCAATGGGCCAGCAGCAAGTCCGGCTCCTCCCTTGTCGCACCTGAAAGTCTGATGGGGGGCATTTCCCCACCTCATAACATATCTGAGTAACACACACAGAGCAAAACTTCATAACTTCCCAACCAATGCGAGCACACACAATCCAACACGATATTAATGTTCAACAGATCAAGACTTTTGAAATGCTACCTCACCAGGCAGACTTTGTACAAACCATGGCATCATTATATGAGAGTGGTGAATATGGGGCTTCCAGGGTGCTGCTTTGAGTAGAGTGTGCCACACCTGGGCTTCCATTGCCATGGAGACGTACCCTTAGAGTCCATCTCTCCTTATTATCCCTAGCTCTGCTGACCTTAGATTTCTCCTTCTATCCCTTTCTTGACAGCTCAGATGAGGTGGCCAAGTGGTTAAGGTGATGGGCTGCTAATTCATTGTGGTTTACACACATAGGCTTGATTTCCATCTTCCTACAATGCTTTTAGTTTTCACCCCTCCTTTGTAGACAACCATCTCCCCTTTTGGTACAATGACAGATCAAACAATGTTACTTCTTGCAAACAAAAACCTTCTCAGAAACTCAGAACTCCCTTGCTTTAAATAAAATGTCTAAATCCCAGATTAAAAAAAAATTCTCTAGTCCTGTATTTCTTAGTTTTTATCTCAAAAGGGAACATCCTCATCATCTCCCCCAAACACCCTGGGACCTGCCCAAATTATTAAAATACCCTCAACCAGAGCAAGGCCAGAATAGTGAACCAGAGCTAGTGTCTAGGCCAAGCTGCTCTGAAGGAGGCAACTCAAACATTTTCTCCCTGCTTCCCTTGGCAAGGTCTGACTGAGAAAACAAATTCCCCAAACTGAAAAACCAATACTATTCTGGTTGGGGACTTCGGTTTGAAAGTATTATTGTTATTATTCTCTTCTGATTTCTGAATCAGTTCAGTTCAGTCTTTGTCCTCCAGGTGTGTTTCCAGCTAAAACCACATTGAGGGTACTGGACCACTGACCTATCAGCTCTTAACACCCAAACTTTCAGAAACTCTTTATCAGTGCCTGCGAGTGTAATTTAAACCATAGGTCCATCTAGCTCTGAATCTTGTCTTCTGACAGTAGCCAATACCAGGTGCCCCAAAAGCTACTCACCAAGGTACCACTGGGAGTTGAACCCAGGATCTCTTGTTTACAAAACATGTGCTTTAACCAGCCAAGCCATGGCACCTGCTGTTATTTAAAGCAGCATGTTTGCCCACACCTGATTCTCTGCCAATCCCCACTGGGCCCTGACAAGTGTTGCTCGTGTTTGGCTTCTGTAAAGCAGAGGAGCAGGTGACGTTTTGCTCCCCAGGCGTGTGTGTGTGATTCTTTGGACAGGTCTACACTATGAAATTAGGTTCGTGTAATTACACCAGGCTGGCAATGCAGTTCTATCAACCTAATCCCAGTGTAGAGAGCAGTTCAGCTGTCAGAACTTTCTGGAGCTATGAAATGGGAGGGGCCCAGCCTCTGTAGCAGGAATGCAGGGCAGGCGAGTTCACAGCAGACAGGGTGGGATACTGGTGGAGGCCAGTTATGGTGATATAATGAACAGCAGCGTCTACACTGACAATTTGTCACTTTAAGTTTGCTGCACAAAGCTCTAGGCCTCTCGTCGAGGTGGTTTTATTTTGTCACCAAAACAGGGCAATTTTGTCACCAGACGTGGCATTGCAGTGTGTGCACCAGCCACAAGCTGCCGAGCAAGGACTGAAATACCTTTGTAGTGCAGACCTGGCCAAAGATTTACACACACACACACACACACACACACACACACACACACACACACACACACACACACACACACACACACACACCCCCCTACCTTGCAAGGAAAACCTCACCTGCTCCTCTGCTTTGCAGAATCCAACACACGCAAAGCTTTTCAGGCCCCAGTGGGGATGGCAGGGAGTCAGGTGTGGGCAGACACTGGGTTTTAGCCACAAGCAGGCACCGTGGCTTAGCTGGCTAAAGCACCTGTCTAGTAAACAGGAGATCCTGGGTTCAACTCCTAGTGGTGCCTTGTTGAGTACATCTTGGAGCACCTGGTATTGGCTACTGTCAGAAAACTAAATGGGCCTTTGGTCCAGCCCAGTGTGGCTGTTTAAATCATACTCACTGGCACTGATAACAGAGTTACTGAAAGTTTGGGAGTTAAGAGCTGATAGGTCAGTGGTCCAAGCCCCTTGCAGGTGACCCCCTCCCTCTGGGACAGGGGCAGGTCTGGGCTCTTGCACCAAATGCTCATTGTGGCTGCCAGAATCTGTGAGTGACTCATTTAGTTTGCATGGATGGTTGAGTCCTGCTTCGTGCACCATGTGTGAGAATGAAAATCCTAAACCGCCCTTTGAAATAACGAAAGCAGCAGGATGTGTTATTGTCTCTGCCCCAAAGCAGACAGACCAATGGAGAAATGCCATTGAGTCCAGGGTAATACTCCACTGCCATTTTACCTTGTTTGCTTGCTAAACTCCCTCCCAACCTTGGGGGGTCCAGAGCCCGGTATTGAGCCTGAGCCGAGATGTCTACAGTGCAAATTTACCACCCCACGACCCTAGCCTGGGAGCCTGCACTGGCACGGGACAGCGCTGGGTGTTTCATTGCAGTGTGGACATAGCCTAGTGTTATGTCTACACTGCCATTAACACACCCAAGTCACTATTCTCAAACCCTGGGTCAGTTGATTGAGCCTTGTGGGGCTTGTGGTGCAGGGTTATAAAATTACAGTGTAGACACTTGGGCTTCAACCCAGCCTCCAAGACCCCACGAGGGGTGAGGGTCGCCGAGCCTGGGCTCCAGTCTGAGCCCCAGGAGCCCAAATCAGATCATCCAGGCCAGCGGGATTTTATCACAGTATAGATGCCCTCTCAGGGTATGTCTACACTGCAATGTAAGCCCAGGGTTAGCAGAAGTCATGTCAGCAGCCCCAACACATAAACATAAACCACGAGGGAAAGACCCACCCTCAAATAAGCTGGGCAGTGTCCTTCTCCCTACGGTTCATAAGTCCAGCAACCAAAAGTGCTTTAACATGAGCCATCCCCTCTCTGCACCCCACTCACAGCTGTTGTCTTTAGTCACTGCAAGCCCAGAGGTGCCTCTGTACAGTTCACCTGCCATCCTGGGTGGAAAAGGGGGAAAATAAGAAGGCACCGTACTCACTCTGTTGTCTAGGGACTCACGCATCCCTCTACAGCCACCCTGTCCTAAAGTTGGTCTAACACCTAAATTTTACTATTGAGACCCAAACCCCAGCCCACTCGGCTTTGGAAACCCTGTCCCCTGCCTAGCAAGTGCTATTGAATTGAGGGTGAGTCCCTCAATCGGGGTCTGCCAAGCACAGTTGTGCTGCCCTTGATTCACACAACAAGGATAACAAACCTTTATTTCTCCTGCCCCTATAACATGGAGACTGGGAATCCAACACCAGCCACAAGTGATCATTTCGGCAAGCAACCCAACCTATTTCTAACATACTGTAAAATCCACATGCAGACTCATACACGAAACCTTGCAAGAAAATCTTCCTGAGGGGGTCTGAAGCACCTGTTGCTGGAGGGAAGGAGGGAGCCGTGGGCTGGGATTGAGGAGCAGCGTGAGGAGGTGGGGCCTGTGGGTTGGGATTGAGGGGCACTGGGAATAGGAAGGGGCTGTGGGTTGGGATTGAGGGGCACTGGGAATAGGAGGGGGCTGTGGGCTGGGATTGAGGAGCAGCGTGAGGAGGTGGGGCCTGTGGGTTGGGATTGAGGGGCACTGGGAATAGGAGGGGGCTGTGGGCTGGGATTGAGGGGCACCGGGAATAGGAGGGGGCTGTGGGTTGGGATTGAGGGGCACTGGGAATAGGAGGGGGCTGTGGGTTGGGACAGAGCAGAAGGGTGAAGAGGAGCAGGCTCTGGTTGGGAGAGAGGAGCAGTGAGCATAGGAGGGACTGAGGGTTGGGTCTGAGGGGCACTGGGAAAAGAGGGGACATGCGTTTAGGCTGAAGAGCATCTTCATTTGGGGATCCAGCAGGACAGGGGAAGGCAGCAGGTGATTCTAATTCCTTAGGGATATTCTGTTTGTTTGTATGTGTGTGTGTTTGTGTGTGTGTGTGCAGGGGAGAAACATGCTCTATGCCCAGAGGCCTTTATTCCTCCAGGCTGCAAGTACAGAGGGGCTGTCAGGAAGTTGCCCCTTCAAACCCACACACAAAAAGCCCTTCTGAGAAAAGGGAAAATCCTGCAGAGAAAAAGTAACATCAAAGAGGACTCCAGCAAGACAGCTTAAGATTTTGGTGAATAGTTTATTACCTGACCAGGAACTTGAACCCTGGGCCCTCAGATTAAAAGGCTGATGCTCTGCCCACTGAGCTAGCCAGGCTCACAAAGCAAAAGAGCAAGTTGGTGCAGAGGAGAAACTAGTCAAGAAAACAAGAGCAGGAAACAATGGGGGAAACCTGCTGCTCTCTCTGGCCTGGTCAGGGGGCTGTGCCGATCGGGTGTCCGCACTAAGTTCGGCATCAATATGGTGATCCTGTGGAAGCTCAGGGTCCCCAGGTTGCCTAAGGAGGTGTGAACCGGCCCAGGTCGGAAACGGAGCAGGTCAAAACTCCCGTGCTGATCAGTAGTGGGGTTGCGCCTGTGAATAGCCCCTGCAGCGTAGCCTGGGCAAGACAGTGAGACACGGTCTCTTTTTATACACCCCCCTCCCCCGCAGAGGCTGGCTGGGGGGATGGGAGCACCCATTGTGGGGATCCTGAACTGGTGGGAGGGAGGCACCATGTACCAGGGATCCTGAAACGCAGAACAGGGACACCCACACACCACGTGTCTTGCAGCAAGAGCTGCGGTCTTGATTTACAAACTGCAAGTGATGGGGAATTTACCACCTCCCTTGTGGAGCTTATTCCACTAGATAATTAGCCTCACGGTTAAAAAATGGTCATTTCCAGTTGGGATTTTCTGACATCGACTGCGAGCCAATGGGGTCTTGTTCAGTCTTTGTCTGGTGAATTAAAGAACCCTTCAAATCACATATTCCCCCCCTCTGGGAATTTGTAAAACGTATTTAAACCAGTGATTAACTCGCCTCTTAACCTCCAGTCAATGAAATCAATTGAGCTTCTTCAGTCTCTCGCTGGAGACATTTCTCTTGTTTTTAAAGGCAAAAATCCTGATCTTTCCCATGGGAGCTGCTGCTTCAATGTTCAGTTTGGGGAGGGATCTGGCTGCACTCAGAGATCTGCCCGCAGGTTACAATCTGCGATCCGAAGGGTCGAACGCAAACAGCGTTTAGATGGGACCGTTAGTGCCGCCCCCGTGTGGCCAAAGATTAGAACTGACCAGCAGAGTTTACAGCTGGAGCCTGGGACGCTCCTGAACAAACTGGGCCCAAAGCCTCTCGCGTGGGACCCTCGCTGTGCAGCAGGAGGTGGAGGGAAGCTGATTGTCAGGGCTCAGGGCTGCTCCCTGCCAGGCTGAGCCGGTGTCTGTGCTAAGCTCGGCATCAATCAGGTGATTCTGGGCAGTTCGGGGTCCCCGGGCTCCCAAAGGAGGGTGAAGTAGGTCACCCCCGGAGCAGGTTAAAGCTGCAGTGTGACAGTGGGGTTGCTGCCCCTGTGAACAGCTGCTGTAGCACTGCCTGGGCAGCACAGGGAGAGCCAGATATACCCCCCCGCCAGCCTGTATCGGGGGATGGGAGCGCTCACACCCTGGGGACCCACCCACCAGAGATCTGCTGGGGGGGAGAGTGGCACCCACACACCCAGGATGTTATAGGGGGGGACAAGGGCATCCACACTGCGGGATCCTCTGCAGAGGGACGGACACCCACACATCCAGGATTCTGTATGGGGGGCAGAGGTACCCGGACACCTGGGCTCCTGGACGGGGGATGGGGGCACCGAAACATCCAGGATCTTACCTGGGAGGACAGCGGCGCCTGCAGCTCGACATGAGACGGGGGCAGGGGAAGCAGGAGCATTTCTCAGTTCCAGGCTGTCCCCGTCTGGCCAAGGCACAGAGCTCACAAGTGGAGTTTAAAGCTCCAGCTGCCAGGCTGCAAAGCAAGCCGGGCGCTGTGGCTGGTGCCTGTGATCCCAGCTCCTGGGGAGGCTGAGGCTGGCGGATCGCTTGAGTTCAGGAGTTCTGGGCTGCAGGGGGCTGTGCCGATCAGGTGTCCACACTAAGTTCAGCATCAATATGGTGATCGCAGGGAAGCTTGGGGTCCCCAAGTTGCCTAAGGAGGGGTGAACCGGCTCTGGTCAGAAACAGAACAGATCAAATTTCCTGTGATGATCACTAGTGGGATCGCACCTGTGAATAGCCCCTGCAGCGTAGCCTGGGTAAGACAGTGAGACACGGTCTCTTTTTATACAGACACCCCCCGCAGAGCCTGGAGGGGGGATGGGAGCACCCACACGCTGGGGATTCTGACTTGTGGGGAGGGACGCACCCAAGCAACACAGATCTTGAAAAGGGGAACAGAGACACCCACAGATCCCGGATGGGGGCAGGCAGGGGAAACCACACACGGGAGCTAGTTCATGGGGTGGGGGACAGAGACACCCACCAGAGATCCTGGATGGGAGCACCCACATGATGGGGATCTTGAACTGGGAGCAGGAAAGCACCATGTACCAGAGGTTCTGAAGGGGGAACAGGGACACCCACACACCAGTTGTCTTGCAGCAAGAGCTGCGGTTTTCATATACACACGGCAGTGATGGGGATTTAACCACGTCCCTTGCGGAGCTTGTTCCACTAGATGATTAGCCTCAACTGGGATAGCAGGGGCTGAGGGTCGGGAGTGAGGGGCACCGTCAGAGCTGGAGGGAGCCCAGGGGGCTGCAGGTCGGGAGTGAGGGGCACCAGCAAAGCTGTGAGTCTGGAGGTCAGGACTGGGATGGCAGGGGCTGCGGGTCAGGAGTGAGGGGCACCGTCAGAGCTGGCGGGAGCCCAGGGGGCTGCGGGTTGGGAGTGAGGGGCACCAGCAGAGCTGTGAGTCTGGAGGTCAGGACTGGGATAGCAGGGGCTGCGGGTCGGGAGTGAGGGGCACCACCAGCATAGTGACTGGGAAGCTCAGCGGGGAGCCCAGGGCGCTGCGGGTCGGGAGTGAGGGGCACCGTCAGAGCTGGAGGGAGCCCAGGGGGCTGCAGGTCGGGAGTGAGGGGCACCAGTAGAGCTGGGGGAAGCCCAGGGGGCAGCGGGTCGGGAGTGAGGGGCACCAGCAGAGCTGTGAGTCTGGAGGTCAGGACTGGGATAGCAGGGGCTGTGGGTCAGGAGTGAGGGGCACCGGCAGCGCAGTGACTGGGGAGCTCAGCAGGGAGCCCAGGGGGCTGTAGGTCAGGAGTGAGAGGCACTGCTAGAGCTGTGAGTCTGGAGGTCAGGACTGGGATAGGACGATGGGCAGAGGGTGATTGGACGAAGGGCCCATCTCTCTGGTCCTCCAGGCCAGGGAAGAATGATGGGGTTGGAGTCTTATTCCTCACATTCACGGTGCGAGTACAGAAGGTGCTGGAGCTTCGACCAGGGAGGGCATTAGGAACCCATTATCATGCAGGGAAACATTCAACCGCTGATCTATACTCACAACAGAGAGTGTCCTGTATAGCCCAGAGCAGGAACAGTTTTTAACCTGGGGGTTAGTAAACTTTCTCTCTATACAAACACCACAGCTTACAAACTCCCCACCCCCGCTCTGTGTCACCAGAGCACAACAACAACTCTCCTTGGGGCACACACAGCTCCCCAGCTCCCTGCCCGTCAGTCTCTCCAGCGTTGCTCCAATCCCTTAAAGCAGGGTCTCAACCACAATTTACCTTAGGGCCAGTGCCAGTCCTCCAGTCCTCCCAGTGGGCCAATAATGTCACTCATACTGCCCAGACCCCGCCCCCCAAAACTCCGCCCCTCACCTGCCTAAGGCTCTGGGAGGGACTTTGGGTGGGGGGAGGTCTAGGGTGCAGGCCGTGGGCTGGGGATTGGGGTGGAGGAGGGGTGCAGGCTCTGGGGGGAGTTTGGGTGCAGAAGGGGTGAGAGGCTGGTCTCTGGGAGGGTGTTTGGGTGGGGGAGGGGTTCTGGGGGGCAGGCTCTGGGATGGAGTTTGCAGCGCCGTAACAAGGGCCAGGCGAGTGAGGCACTTGCCTCGGGCGCGCAAAGTGGAGGGGCGCAACTCTACCCCAATCAGCTCTACCACTGCTGCTTGGTCTGAGCAATTTGAAGTGACAATTCAGTGAGAACAGAATCATCATGAAGTGAAACAAATGTATTTCAAGTAGTTGTGACCGAGTGGTTAAGGTGATGGACTAGAAATCCATTGGGGTCTCCTTGCGCAGGTTCAAATCCTGCCAACTATGCAAGCACTGCACTGTTGTTATTATTACTCTAGTCTTAGTGCCTGAGCATCCACAGTGCAAACTGGAGCCAGATCTACTTTCACTCTGTGG
The DNA here is from genome assembly GCF_020497125.1 of Mauremys mutica. Classification (NCBI taxonomy): domain Eukaryota; kingdom Metazoa; phylum Chordata; order Testudines; family Geoemydidae; genus Mauremys; species Mauremys mutica. The sequence goes on along the minus strand of NW_025423320.1, from coordinate 46,119 downwards.
ACACTTAAAATGCTGCTGTGGCACTGCTATAGCACTTTGGAGTAGACAGTGACTGGAGGGGTTTTTCCATCCCTGTTGTTGGGGATGGTTCACACACTCATAGACTCAGGAAGCTTCCTCGCCGGATGATGCCAGGCCGAATCAGCCCACCGTGGGTCGGACCTCCTAAAGATCCACTAGTTACTGGGCTTGCGTTAGAGTACTCCTGATCACGAGCTTTTGCTTCACAGGGTACTCTGGGCGTCTTCCGGTAACAGTCACTCACACTGGTGTACACACACACACCAAGTCCTCTTTTTTCTTTCCTTTTTCTTCTTTACCTTTTTTTTTTTTTTTTTTTAACCACGATGCATCTTTACCTGGTCCGGACCAATACCATGAGGCGGTATGACAACCCCTCTTGAGGCGGTAAAAACCTCTCAGCACCGGTGCATTCTAATGCATTTACCTATGCATTACCTTATGCATTTATCTATGCATTTACCTTGGCCAACTCAGCAGTTCCCCATACTGCTATAAACTAACCTTATTGGGGCCTCTCCCCAATACCACTTTGCATCTGATCCTGCTGCATAGTCAATAAGTTCAGATGGCGTGAGCCCAACAGAGACAGACGTCCTCACAGACAGTCCTCCTCCGATACCCCAATAGAGATTTCAAAAGGTCTCATACCTCTCATGTGGCGCCATGGGTTTCAAAGGGGAATGATCCATAGTAGCCGTCTGTGGGTCCGTGGGCGTTGCCATCCTGGACGAGCCCCCAAATTGTCGGAGAAAAACTCAGTTCTCGCTTTTTCTTTGGGTGCAGCAAAATCAAATACTTTATTCTTTCTCCAGTAATTACAATGGAGGGAGAGAGTGCCATAGGACACAGGGTCACCCCAGTCCCGGACAGGTCTCTCAACTGGTAAACAATTACAGCAAGCCTTTATACTTTTGTTATAGACAATAACTAGCAATAATACAGACAATAGAGAGCAACTACATTTTGTTTATACATAAGCCATTCTGCTATCTTGTTTGTCTCACTCCTAAGAAAAGCAAGCCTGCATATTTGGTTATCAGTTACAAGGTCGTAATAACTTTGTACACAGTTCTTTCCCTATGTCTCACACAATCCTTGCTTCTAGAAGTCTCACGTCATTAGGGTTACAGCTGGGCTAACTCTTGCTAACTAACTGACATGCATTAAGATCCCCTTCAAATCCTTATTAATTCTTTCCCTGCTTCCACACTGTAATAGTTACATTGACAGAACAACTCTTCCTTTTCTTTAGCACTATCTAACCAGGGCTTAGGTCACCTTAACTATATGGGTTAGGGGGGATTCACACCCTGAGAGACATCGCTCTGTCAGTTCAGTGCCCAGCATACACCAGCCCTTAGATCCCTCTTGGTATTTCAATGCAGGCACTGACCTGTGAGAGAAAAACATCAGCTCACAAACACAGAGACTGAATTCCCCAAATTTAATCTCGCTGCACTTTCCAGAAAGTCACAAAATTCAATTCATTCTTGCTAGGACAGAGAAAAAATAAGTGACACTAAGTTTTTGGCTTGGGTAAATAAAATTAAGTGTTTAATCAATATAGTAAAAATCTGTACTGATTCCTCTAACTAACACCACAGCGTGAAATAGGAACAGAGACAAAACTTGTCAGTGACGACTAATTTCACAAATGATCTTCCCATTATTAATTTCCACGCTGCCCCCATTGGAGGTCTGGGCATCTCCAGTGTCACTGCTCTGCATTCACCTTCCCCTTAGAATTGTTCTCGGACATTCGCCTTCCTCTGCAGCGTGGGGCACGGGTCACTTGCTGGAGGATTCCCTGCACCTTGAGGTCTTTAAGCCACGATTTGAGGACTTCAGTAACTCAGACATAGGTTAGGGGTTTGTTACAGGAGTGGGTGGGTGAGATTCTGTGGCCTGGATTGTGCAGGAGGTCAGACTAGATGATCATAATGGTCCTTTCTGACCTTAAGTCTATGAATCTATGAATCTATTCCCAAATTTGGAAAATTGTGCAGTTCAGAATGTGAATAGTGACCCCGTCTCCTTCCTGCACCTGCTCTACATTGCTCCACAGCAGCTTCTCCCCCTGCAGAGTCACCCCATCACTGCAGTGCAGCCGCCCAGGGTTCAGCAGAGGCCCCTAGCAAGGAGAGTGGGTGCAGCTAACAGCCCAGTGTGCCTGGCCGTGAGGCAGCTGTAAAAAAGCAGCAGCCCCCCACCAGAAGTACAGAGACTGAATTCCCCAACTTTAACATCATGACCCCCTGTAGAAAGCCACACGTGTCAGTTGTATTTTCACAGGGAGATGCAAAAATCAAGTGACACCAATTTTTAAGTTGAGTAAATAAAGTTGAGGAGATAGCTATTAACCTCACAAAAATATACTAAAGATCCCTCAACGTAACACCTGAAGGTGAAATATGAACAGAGACAAACCTTGTCAGCAAAGGCTCATTTCCCAAACGATCCTCAAAATGTTACTAATTCCCACCCCTCCTCCACAGGAGCTCTGTGCAGTGTAACTGTTCTGCAGGCAGCTTCCCATTAAATGCTGTTGTGGAACATTCCCAAAACTGGAAATGTACCAACGACAGAATTTGAAGAGCAAACCTGGCTCCCCGCACCAGGTGGGATTTGAGTGTTTTGTCCCTGTCACTTAGTCTTTGTCAATAGTACAGACGCCAGGGGCAGGACTCCAGGCTCTGCTTGAGGGATCCTGGCACAGGGGCTGGGGGGGAGAAAGGATTGTTGAGTCTGACCTGTGCTCTGGAGAGGAGGTAATAAGTGAAGGGGCCATTTATTTATTAGCCCCCTCCTGAGGGTCCCCAGGGCTGGAATTCTACATTCCACAGGGCCAAATGAGGGGGTGACACCACTTGGCTAATGAAAACCAGTGCTCCAGGTGAGGTTTGAACTCACAACCTCAGCATAGCTCCTCTCAGCACTCCCCTATAAGTACTGTGGGCTAACCAATTGCGCCACTGGAGCACCTGTTAATTGCTGTTCTCCCAGTTCCCTAGGTTGATACAGGCAAGGCGTGACCCCAAAACATTCTCAGTGGAGCTGAGAGCAGGTAGCGACAAGTGTTGTACTTGGTGGGGTGGATTCTTCTTAAGGGTTCCAGGCCCCATTTTACCCTTTTGTTCTTCCCTGTGTAATAACAGAGCTGGTTCAGACTCAATGGAGAGTCTTGCTGCAGACCAAGAGATCGGAAATCACTGAGAACCAGCTCTAAGTATTAGTCCTGCTTTGGGACAGTGTCTCTCATGCAAGAAACTGCCCAGTCTGCGCTAGCAGTGAGGCTCCCTCACTAACAGCTGAAATCAGGGAGAGCTGTGTGAAGTGCAGGGCCCCAGGGGTGTCTGAACAGGGGGGAACAACACCCCAGGTGCCCAGAGGAGGAGAGGTGTGTTGGGCTCCAGCCTGGGACTCTGCCTCCCTCCTGCCTAGCCCTGACTGTGAAGCCTGGCCCTGGCCCTCCTTCCTTTAAATGCCATGTGGGCAAGAGGAAGAGTGTGGCAGCTGCAGGGACCAACGTTGTGGACATCAGGTGAAGCAGCAAGAAACAACCATATGGTCAACCGACAGGAATCTCCAGCCAGACTGTTAAGTTCTAGGACCCCAACCTATAGCCGCCAGCCCATTGAACCAGCCGGACCAAAGACCTATCTCCAGTGGCATCAGTCACCCAGCAGGAGGGAAAAAACTCACTCTAGTTGACCCTGAAAGAGGAGGACTCTCTCTCCTCCTCCAGCGACTGTGGTCCTGCTCTACCGGATCCATGGGTCCTGCCCTGAGTCCCTGCATCCCCCTGCTTTGTCTCCATTCCCTGCAGGCTGCAAAAATGTCAGGGGAGTCTGCTCCTCCCTTCACTCGATGCTCCCGCTCATATCAGCCAACTGCAGCCTCATCTCCTGGAACTCGGGCAGCTGTCGCTTGATCCGGTCGTACAGTCACACGCTGACTGGCTCCCCTGCCTGGATGCTCTTGTGGAAATCCCACAGGTGACGCTGCAGGACTTGGCACTGTTGGTTTCTTTAATGTTGTGGTGTTTCCCCAGCCACCGGAACAAAGCAGCCAATTCCTCCCTCACCGACTCCCACCAATCCCCCTGGTTGCCACAGAACCCTCTGATGCTTTCCTGTTCTGCCAACACTGCCAGGCCTTGCCCCCCTGCTCCTTTATCTTGCAAGCTCTGGATGTTCAGTTTCCAATATCCTCTGCCCTGGGTCAGGGAATTGCCCACATTGAGCACACGGTGAGAGCTGCATGATCCGAACAGTCCATTTGCACCACCCTGCACTGGGCTGTCGACGTGCTCTCCTTCACGGAAATCCGGTCAGTGCGACTCCTGGCCTGTCCCCGCAGAAAGGTGTATCCCCTCTGCGGCTGGTGTGAGCTCGGGTCAGAGGAATAGGAGGCTACCGCCCGCCCTCCACTCGTTCCATTACGGAGAAACACGTCCTCTAAGCCGATCTCACTACAGACCTGCGCCAGGCAGTGCTCATCATAGAAGAGTTTCCTCTGACGGTCGGGAAAACAGGACCAGCAGTCCTCAGGCCAGTGCAACAATTGAAATCCCCCCCAACACCAAACACCGTGCGGTCTAGAAGAAGGGAGCCAGTTCCTTCATAGAACTTTCCTTTCATGCCTTAATTGGGGACCATACACACTAATATAGCCGTAACCAGTGCCATGGAGCACAAAGCCACCAGTAATGCCCTCCCTGGTCGGAGCTCCACCACCTTCTGTACTCACACTGCGAATGTGAAGAACAAGACTCCAACCCCATCATTCTTCCCTGGCCTGGAGGACCAGAGAGATGGGCCCTTCCTCCAATCACCCTCTGCCCATCAAGCTACCCTAGAGTTGTTAATGTGCATTTCCTGAACACCATGTCCAAGCCCAGCTGCTCCAAGACACTGAACATCAAGTGCCTCCTCCTGGGCCCCCAACTCCCTTCCACATGGCCACTTTCACACATGCCCCTTCTCTGGTACTGCCCTCCCTCAGCTGCACAGAAGAGTTTTCATCCTCTATACCTGCCTGTCACTGCCCAGCGCCCCCTCTAGCACTCTCTTCCTGCTATATTGGGTCCACCAATAACTCACTTAGGAGAGACAGCTCCTGTCACTCATTGTTAAATGTCAGGCCAGCCAATTAGGGGCAGAAGCCCACAATATCTTTTCTTACTGCAGAACCCAAGCTCAGGGACTCACCTTGGGTGCAGGGACCACTGTGCTCCCAGAAAACAAGCCACCACTGTGCAAAGAGGGATGAAAGGTCCTGCCAAAGCCTGGGATTGAACCAGGGACCTTTAGAGATAGGTCTTTGGTCCGGCTGGTTCAATGGGCTGGCGGCTATAGGTTGGGGTCCTAGAACTTAACAGTCTGGCTAGAGATTCCTGTCGGTTGACCATATGGTTGTTTCTTGCTGCTTCACCTGATGTCCACAACGTTGGTCCCTGCAGCTGCCACACTCTTCCTCTTGCCCACATGGCATTTAAAGGAAGGAGGGCCAGGGCCAGGCTTCACAGTCAGGGCTAGGCAGGAGGGAGGCAGAGTCCCAGGCTGGAGCCCAACACACCTCTCCACCTCTCCTGAGACTCACAGTCCCCAGAGGCAATGGGGAGAGGCCAAAGCTCCAAGGTAGCCGCACTGACAGGCCAGGCAGTGTAATGAGGGAGTCACCAGGCCAGGGGGTCCCATCCTCCGTGGGAGCTGGAACTGCCTGGGCCAGAGTGGGGCGGAGCTAAGGAGAGAGCAGGAGCCCGGGAAGAGCCGGGGAGCAGAGCTGTGCAGGTGTAGTGCCAGAAACTGCTCCCTGTAGGACTTTGCTACCTGGAGCAGTTACTGAGACCTGAGGTTGTTCTTATTTGCTGACTTGTCCTAATTGGCTAAAACTTGACAGTGGTGGGGGATGGAAGCATAAAGGCTTCGTCCTCCAAGTGACCCTGCCTGCTGTCCATCTGTATCTATTACCTCTTAATACCGGATTGTAAAAAATAGAGTGAGGTCATTTAAACATCATTTATTTTGCAGCTTCATTTACTGTGCTAACAATGTAGCATCCTGACACTGATACTTCTGCCCACGTGCACTGTGGGTTGGATTCATTTTAGTGGGACGCGGGACATGTGGAGGATAATTTAAACTCTTAATTTCCTTAGGGTTTCCCTTTAATATACTTCTCTGCTGGTGCAATTTCTGATCATTGCACGTCTATTTTATTTATTACAATAGCACAAGTAAGTCACACAAGTGACATAGTCTAGGGGCTTGGCTACACTTGCAAGTTAGAGCCCATTAAAGCAGCCCCGGGCGCCCTAACTCCTGAGGTGTCCACACTCGCAAGGCACATGGAGCACCTGGGCTCTGTAGGTGGAGCTCTCCTGGTAATCCACCTCCATGAGAAGTATAAAACTCGCTGAGCCCTGCTGAAATACCCGGGCATCAGGGTGGATGACGTGTTGCGTTACTGCACTGTGTTTGGCCTCAGGAAATGTCCCATAATCCCCTGAAGTCAAGTGCCCACTCTGGTCATTGTTTTGAAATCGGCTGCAGGCATGCGGATGTCCCCTTTCAAAGCTCCGTTTCTGACAGCCGGCAGCTTATCTGCTCCGGGACAAAGCAACCATTAGTGTGGAATGCTGCTGTTGTTGTGAGTGTGTATGAGGGGCGGTGGGGGTCTGCTGCTGTCCGAACACACAAGACAGCATCCTGACACACTCTCAGCCCCCCAAACACACTGTCACTCCCCCCACGTACACACAACACACTCCCTGTTACACTCCACCCCCGTCCCCCATTTGAAAAGCACGTTGCAGCCACTTGCACACTGGGATAGCTACCACAGTGCACTGCTCTCTGTGGCATTGCCAGAGCTGCTAATGTGGCCACTCCAGTGCGCTTGCAGCTGTCAGTGTGAACACACGGCAGCGGTTTCCCTGCTGTGGTTTAACTCCCAGCGCTCTACCTCTGCAAGTGTAGCCAAGCCCTAAATTTGCCAGACCAAGTGAACTCAGTAACTGCCCTCCACCACCACATGCAGGGAGTAGGGGCACCGTGGAGCACACGTCGCACTTGCTGACTCAGCCTTGTGCATGGTGGGGTGGCCACCTCCCCATTGATGAGACCTGGTCCCACCATCTCCGTGGAGCTCCAGTCTGCCCTGCTGCCATCCCTGTCTGTGTTGTCTTCTCTAGCAGTTGACTGGAAGGTGAGCATTGGCCGCACGCCATGTAGCCGTGTTGTCTCGAAGGGCGAAAGCAGGAGGAATGGTGCCTTCATAGCCCACCTAATATTCCATAACATAGTTAAGGAAAATATTTCTCAATGAACTCTCAGTAAAAGATCAGAAGCAGCCAGTGTCTGCAGCAGTCTATGAGCATTGGTATTTTCTTGAAATTTACCAGACCAATCTAACACCTAACACACATTTGAAGTTCTCCTTTTCACACTGTTGGCTCATTCTCAGGTTCTGCTTCGTCTCCAGACAGATCCATTCTCTTTCAGGACAGCCTTGTTCTTTCTGTCTGTTTTTCTAATTGAGGTGTCGGAGTAAACACTCCCCTTCCTTCTATTCTCAGACAAATACTAGTATTAACTGTTTGCTACTGATGGGTCTAGAAAGCATTTGTCAAGCGGAAGATGCTGTTTCTGGGGGATTGTTCCCAAGATCCCATTGTTTGTGTTCAAACGTCTCCCAGCTTTGTTGGTGAAAATAACACCAGGTTTCTTTGCAATATACAAGAAGAAAGGAATTTTTCACTACAGATGGGACTTGAACCCACAAAGCCAATGCTTTATCCATTAGGCCACTGAAGAGTAGTAGAAAGAAGGATGGAAATTCCCTCTCAGGATTGCACATTCCTCACATTCACTTAGAAGCCAAATACCCATTTAATCACCTTACAGAAATGTCTGCATCCCCTGGCAGCGAGGCACCTGGGCAGGTGGCTCACAGAGCTGAGCACCACCTTTCTGCCAGCCATCTTTAGAGAAGAACCCCACCCTAGAGTCACCCCTCCCTCCTTCAGCACCTCCACGGCTGTGGCTCTGAGTGGCAGTAGGATGATTAGGGGGTGAATCCGGGGCTGGAAGGGGGGTGAGGTCGGCCTGTAAGGAGTAACCAGGTGGGGCAGACCCAAGGGGAGGCTGTGGGCTGCTGGTCGGTTGTTGGGATCCGAGCTCTAGATCAAAGCTGCACAGTGACCTGACACCCAGGGTTATAGGGCCGACATAGTGACCCCCTTACTGGCCTCGGTGACCCCCAAACCCTTGTCACTAAGGGCATTGAGGAGTCTCTGTCCATTAATAACTTCTGGGAGCTCCCCAGCAGGCTGCGGGTGTCAGCCGCCTCCTGCCACACAGGTTAGACTCTTGGTGCTGTGCCAGCCGCCCCCTCGCTTGCAGGCCCCGTGTAAGAAGAAGGAGGCCCGGTGCTGGCAGAAGAGGGTTTTGATTGATAGACCTCTGTGTGCTGGGCACAGGACGCTTCCACTCAGTAGCATAGCTGTGGGGGAGCGAGGGGAGCAGCTAAGGGTGTCGGGTTCCTCCGGTGGGGGTGTGGAGCAGCCGTTCGTTTTCCTGTTCACACTCCTCTGCGGTGTGAAAATCGGGGAGGGGAGGCAGAAGCCCCACTTCCCTCCCGAAATGACGCCCAGTGGGGGAAGCCAGGACAACAGGATGGGGCGGCAGGCGGTGGCCAGACTCTCACTGTCAGGGTCTAGTCTAGCTCAGGGTCCAGCTCAACCTCCTCCCCGCGCCACTGGCCCCCAGTCCCCTTCCACCACCAGGTCAACCCGGGCACTAGGGCAGGAACGGGGTGAGGCAGCAAGTCAAGCTGAGCAAGGCAGGCAAAAGCAAGTCTTGTCTTCATGGACACCTCCCAATGACGTCCTTTTTGTGTGCAACTGCCGCAAAAATATCTCGGGCAGAGAAGCAACAGGCCAAAATATTATCACACAGCTGCCAAAGTAGCTCAGTTGGGAGAGCGTTAGACTGACACCTGAGGGTTGGGATTCTCACGGCTTCACCTGGTGCCCACAAGTCTGGCACTTGCCACTGTGCTTGAAGGAAGCAGGGCTGGGCAGGTGGGAGCCCAGCACCTCTCCTCCTCTGGGCACCTAGAGCAGAGGCGGCTGGTGCTGACAGCTCCAAGGGAAGGCTTAAAAGCAGCGGAGGCCAGGGCAAGAGGAGGAGAGGACCATGCCTATGTGTGGCCAGCAGACAGCCACAGGGCCAGGCTGCTCCCTGCTGTGCTGAACCCCACTGAAGGCCACCCACAGACCAGCATGCAGGGCGGCTACTGATGCTCTGTGGCCAACATCAGAAGAGGGTAGGAAAGCAGGGCCAGCACCCCTGGTGGGGCCTCTGACCGTTCCCACTCATGGTGCTGACTTTGGAAGTGGAGCCGCCCATTTTCTTTGGCAAGTCAGGAAGGGCAAAGGCGAGACTGGAAGCACCTGGGGCTCATGCCCCAGCCTTTGTGACGCCCAACCCCCAACTCCTTCCCGGGGCTCTAGCTGAAGCCAGAGCATTGGCCTGAGCGGCCAAGAAGAGGTTCCAGCCCTGAAGGGAGCAGGACTTGCAGCACAAAGTGAGCACAACCATGAGGGGACTCAAATCCTGAATCATCCGATCCACAGGGAGATGCCTTATCCTTTAGGCTACATGATGAGGGGGTCTAAGCTCTTCTTTGGAAAAGCCGGACACTGTGTTTCTCGGGTCAGCTACTGAGGGGGGCCAAGACTCTCTGGGCACAAGAAATCAAGTTCCCAGTGACACGTGAGACTTAATTCTCTGGAGCCAGGTGCAGGGCTTTGGCAGGGAGGCTCAGGCATGGGGGATTGGGGTGCAGCGGACGGACCGGCTGTCTAGGTGCGGAGATTTATTCTCCCTGAGGAGGAGGAGGAATCCTGCTGACAGGCAGTGGCTGTGCAGAAAAAGAGGAGGGGTTCCTGGGACTTTTTTTGCCTCTCTTTTGCCTGCCTGCTCACTCTTGCCTGCACACTGGGATAATCACTCTTGTGGTGAATGGTGAAGATGTTTCCTAACAAGCCCAGGTAGCTCAGTTGGTAGAGCATCAGGCTCTTAATCTGAGACTCCAGGGTTCAAGCCCCTGTCTGGGTGCTCAGCTTTTAAGTTGCCTTGTGTGCCAGGAGCCAAATTCTGTTCACAGCCACACAGGGATTCCCAGAAACTGTGGCCATTTCCTGGAAAAGTTCCTTTCCTTAGCAATCAGGAGAGAGGCTGCAGATGCAGATAGCGCAGTCTCTGGCTGCCAGGAAGCGCTGTGGGGCCAGGTGCTGAGAAAGCCCAGGGGGGGAGCAGCAGAGATGAGGGGAAGAGAGACAGAGAAGCAATGAGGACAGAGCACAAGTGTACAGGGGGCATCTGGTCTGGCAATTGTGGGGAACTTGCCTGGTTTATACACGACCCTGGTGGAATTGGCCAGGGGAAGGATCTGAGTCCCCACCCCCTTACCCAGAGGCTGCCTGACCTCAAGGACTGTTAGGATACAGAGATTCAGGCCAGTCTGCAGAGGCCTGTACTTTAAGAATTTAGGTGTATTTTTATCACTTAGCTAGTTATAAAGATATAAAAGAAAGAATAAAAAATCACTGTCTGTCTGTGTAATGGCCTTCTCTCACTGTGACAGTCTGAGGCCTGGTTCTTCGGCTAAGCAGCAAAGGCAGCCATAAGGTGGGAGGTGTATGGTCACATCCTCACATTCCCAACTAGTCACATTGAAATAAGGTGCGATTGGGCTGTTAGGAATACAATCCTGCCCTGATATTCCATCCCCTCCAGAGAAAGGGAAACTTAGTTTGGTAGCATCCTGTCTGGCAAGAACTCACTTATCAATAGACACAGCTGGAAAACCCTTATGTCTGTATAGATGTAGTTGTGAAATCCTCCCTTCTGCATTGTTTTGTATGTTTATTTGCATGGTCTCTGTCTGGGTCTGTGATTGTTTCTGTCTGCTGTATAATTAATTTTGTTGGGTGTAACCAGTGAAGGTGGTGGAATATAACCATGTTACAGGATATTAGGACTGGTTAGTCTAGAGAAGGAGTGAGGGTGCCAGGCGGCGTGGCAGTCGGGGCCGCGTGGTGAGTGCCCCGCTGAAGCGCTGGCCGCCCCCCTTCTCTCTCCCCCCGCTCCCTCCCCTTCCCCCCCACTAGACCGGGCGCGCACTCTGCAGCACAGGGAGTCCCCTGGCTCCGGCCGCCCTGTGGGGTTTTTTATTTTGTTTTTCCCCTGCTTTGCCGGCCGCGCCATTGTCTTTCCCCCCACCCCCTGGTTTGCTGCTCCAGCCCCACCGTTTTTGTGTTGTCCCCCGCCCCCCGCTTTGCTGCTCCAGCCACGTTGTGTCCCCCCACACCCCCCCGCTTTGCCGCTCCACCCGGGCCGTTTTTTCCCCCCTGTTTTGTTGCTCTGGTGGCCCCACCCCATTTTTTTTTGCTTGGGGCTGCAAAAAAGCCAGAGCCGGCCCTGCCCACACCTGACTCCCTGATATCCCCACCGGGGCCTGACAAGCTTTGCTGGTGTTTGGATTCTGCAAAGCAGAGGAGCAGGTGAGGTTTTCCTTGCAAGCTGTGTGTGTGTGTGTGTGTGTGTGTGTGTGTGTGTGTGTGTGTGTGTGTGTGTGTGTGTGTGTGTGTGTGTGAATCTTTGGCCAGGTCTGCACTACAAAGTTGTTTCAGCAGAATTACATTGCTCAGGTGTGTGAAAAACACACAACGCTCCCTCGGTCGGCAGCTTGTGGCCGGTGCACACACTGCAATGCCACGTCTGGTGACAAAACTGCCCTGCTTTGCTGACAAAATAAAACGACTTTGATGAGAGGTCTAGAGCTTTTTGCAGCAAACTTAAAGTGACAGAGTAGATGCTGCTGTTCATTATATCACCATAACTGGCCTCCTCCAGTATCCCAAAATGCCCGCTGTGAACTCGCCTGCCATGCATTCCTGCTACAGAGCCATGGGCCCCTCCCCTTTCATCGCTCTGGGAAGTTCTGACAGCTGAGCCTGCTGCTCTGCTCTGGCAGCCAGGAGCAAATCACTGCCATGGATGCTGCTCTCTCCCGCCCTGCGAACACAGAGCCGGCGGCGGGAGCTTCCATACATTGTGGGGGGGGCACCGGCATCCGAACTGTGACACCCCCATGGCACCCCTTCCCTCGAGCAGGCTCTTACCTTCTAAACAGGGACGGCTGTTTTCTAGTAAAATCACTAAAACGGAAGGAGAAAACTCGAAAGAGGTTCCTCCTGGTGCTCACGTACGTGAACCTGAATACTCTGTCAGTCCTCAAAGAGAGACCTGGAGAAGCAAAGCCACAGGGGTCTCTGAGGTTTCCCTGGCCCCTTGCCCCTGTCCTGCCTGGCTGATGTCAGCATCTCTCTGTGAGGTCACCACCTCCCCACCACCTTTGACCAATAGTCTGAGGTCCTGCAAAAGGCCTTTGTGATGTCACTGCCACACCCCTCCCTTGCTGTGCTAATGTCCTGCCCCTGCCCAGGCACTTTGGAGGTTTGAACTACTCCCTGTGGATCACCCCACTCAAGGAGCGTTCGTTCTAGGCAGCAAGCCGGCTAGACAGGAAAACATCAGACGCTGCTCCCAATGCTACACTCAGTTTTTCAGATATTAGTCGACTTTATGGCCAGAAGAGACCATTAGAGCATCTAATCTGACCCCCTGCATGTCACAGGCCTCCTGTATGACACAATAGCTACTTTTGGGGGGCAACACATTCCAGAAAGGCAGCTAGTCTTCATTAAATGACATCAAGAGATGGAGAATCCATCACTTTCCTTGGTAGCTTGTTCCTGTGGTGAATCATCCTCGCTGTTGAATATTTGTGCCTTAGTTGTAATATGAATTTGTCTCTTTTCACCTTCCAGCCACTGGGTCTTGTTATGCCTTTCTCTGCTACATTCAAGAGCCCTTTAATACCCAATATTTTCTCTCCATTAAGGCCCTTCAACACTTCAATGAAGTCACCTTTCATTCATGAAGGACCCCCCGCCGCCGAATTGCTGCCGAAGACCCAGAGTGGAAGAATCTCCGGAGGCCCGGACCCCCACGAGAGTTTTCCAGAGCTCCCGGAGTTAATAAAGGACCCCGCTCCAGGAGCCCCAAAAAACTCTTGTGGGGGCCCCTGCGGGGACCAGGGCAAATTGCCCCACTTACTCCCCCATCTGGGCGGCCCTGATGGGACCTGGAGCTACTGTTATTTCAGGACTCCTGTGAGACCCTCAGCTGGTCGGTTTGCACCCTGCTCTCGGGACTCTCTCTCCTCCTCCCTCTCTGCTGCTCTCCTCCCCTAGACATTGACCCAGCCCTTGCTGCTGCCAACACCAACTGGCAGAAGAGCCTATAAGTCCCCTGCCTGAGGGGAGGCCAACGCATGTGGTCGGCCATAAGCAATATGATATTTTCTTAATGATTCCCAAGATTCTCTTTGCTTTTTTGCCCGTCGTTGCACACTGAGTGGATGTTCTCAGAGAACTATCCGCAGTGACTCCAAAATCCCTCACTTGAGTGGCAACAATTATTTTTGGCCTCGTCATTTTATATGTAGAGTTGGGATTATGTTTTCCAATGTGCATCACTTTGCGTTTATCAACAAATCTGCCATTTTGTTGCCCTTTCACCCAGTTTTGTGAGATCTTTTTGTAACTCTTCGCAGGCCGCTTTGGACTTAACTTTCCTGAGTAGTTTTGGATCATCTGCAAATGTTGCCACCTCGCTGTTTACCCCTTTTTCCAGATCATTTATGAATATGTTGAATAGCACTTGTCCCAGACCCCCTGGGGGGCACCACTATTGACCTCTCTCCATTTTGAAAACTCACCATTTATTCCTACCTTGTAACCAGTTATTTACCCATGAGAGGACCTTCCCTCTCATCCCATGAGAGTGTAACAGAGCAGAATAGGGCTTCCTTGGGAGGGGGAGTGAATGGAGAATCTATCAGGGGGTTGTGCACATTTATTGTCCTGGTGAAAAAGTGTGTCTGATACTGAGTCTTTGCTGCTCCTGCCGGCTGTGACTGCTGAGGACATTTTCCTTCTCTGCTCCAGGGTCTCTCCTCTGCCAGATTCTCAGCAAGTCAGGCCCCCTGCAGACTATGGCAGAGCAGTTTGGTAATAGGCTGCAGGACTCACCACGTAAGAATGTAGCTGCTGTAGCACCTTGACTGTCCATGGGCCAAATCCTGCAGCCCAGGATAACCTCCCACTGCTGGTGATGGGAATTGAACCTTTGTAACTAGCTGCTGGTACCTGAGGTCTCAGCCATGGATTAAACTGGTGGCAAACACAGCTTCAGCCAAAGAAGTGAAGGATGTAAGTGAAAAAGCAGAGCTGGCCCTGGGGAGCTGCTGCAGTCCCATCACCACAGCTGGAAGGGAGAAGAGGAAAAACTCCCTAAAGTGCTGGGACCAGCCCCGAGAAAAGGAAGTTTGTCAGTGAGATCAGTAGCAATAACTGTGAAATGACGGAGTGCTTTGTCCTCTGTGCTGACATGGCTGAATTGTGTTACTTTACTGTGAGAATAAGCTTTAAAATATCCTGCTCTAATTTCAGGATGGGTCTGTAACCATAACTGGACTCTGTGGGAAGTGGCCTCTGGATAGTGATCTTTGGGAAGAGCTGGCTGAAGAGCCTTCCTATTCACCAGGAGATCCTGGCTTGGCCTGACAGTTCTTCCTTGCTGAACCTAGTTTGTCTGTCAGGCTCCTTTCTTTTATTTCTTCTAATGAAAAGAAAAGACCTCACTGCACAATCCTTGTAAGTGCTTATTCACGACACAGAGACCCTTCCTTGCAGCTAAGTCTTGGAAAGTGTTAAGTGGTAAGTCTGGAGCTGATGGAAAGGTTACCATGACTCAGAGTTGAGCTGAAGCTGCTGTGACTGAAACACAGAGCACTAATCAGTATCTGATCACAGCAGCTTGTGGGAGAAGCACATGTTAGAAGCCCTCTGTCAGCTCAGCTGTGGCTTTCTGTGCACTGAGCCAGCCTGCTCAAGGTCTGCAAGTCTTGAGGGAAATGGGGAACATTTTTACTTTGGAATTTGAAGGTGTAGTCTTGGACCATCAAGTGGAGTGGTTGCAAACGGCTTGCTGGGGAAGGCACCATGGCTTAGTAGGCTAAAGCACTTGTCTAGTGAACAGGAGATACTGGGTTCAACTCCCAGTGGTGCCTTGTTCTATAGCTTTTGTCTCCTCTGCTCACATTTTCCTGTGTCTTCCTAGGAAACAGAAGAGACCTCCCTTGACAATCCAAGTAATTGCTTGTGAAGGAAAAGGCTTCTTTCCAACGGAGCATTGGAGAGAATCAAATCCTCAGTCTGGTGTTGATGAAAAGGCTATTGGCATTGGCAAGGAGGTTGCTCCAGCTGCAATTTGCTGTGACAGGAGAGCCTGTGTCATGCGCCCATGTGATTCGCTGGGGATATCTGTGCACAGAGCCCCTTCTAGAGGGTTCTCTGCAGGGCTTGCAGGAAATGGAGAATTACTGTCCTTTCACCTTTCATGTTATTGTTGATGAAAAATGGAGCAATTAGGGGAGAAGTCCCAGAGCGTGGCACCATGGCAGAGCTTGCCAAGAGAGCTGCTGAGCAGATTCAGGATCCAGCATCCAGTGCTGCCTTGCTGAACGTGCCTCCTTTTGGTCAATCTTTTTTGTTAATGGAGAAGCCCGACTCTGGCTAGCTATACAAATGCTTGCAAAAGAAACGGGTCTTTTTGCTGACAAGTGTCAAAAGGAGGCTTTGGATAAACATGGAAACAAGGTCAAGGTCACTGTAACTCATCTTGCATGTGCAGTTGTTGAAGCTACAAGGCAGGGCACTAAGCTCAGTATTACCATGGCTGGTCACAGCAGGGTCTCTGTTTGGTGGGATCTGCGGGGTACAATCCCAAACTGTGGAAATGCTCTGTTCTCTTATCTCTCCAGCCTGGGCTGTGTCTTACAATGCTGCACTAGTGACAAGCAGCAAAACCCCCTCCATGTGCTGTGATCACTCAGCCAACAACATGCAGCAATGCACCCAACTAAGTTGCATGAATGCTTTATAAGCCACTCCTCAATTATACATAGAGAGACACCAGCATATCTCCCCAGCCCTCAGCCTTGCACCTCAGAAATGTACCATCTTACACTGCTCAAAACCTCTTGAAAAGTGCAAGCTCATTAATTAATTCACCACTTCCTCAAAAAGAAAGTGAATATGCACCAGCCTTTTTAATCTGAGCAGCTTTCCCAAGCACTTTGGACAATTTCACAAGTAAGTATAAAACATTAAAATAAGTTTATTAACTACAGAAAGATAGATTGTAAGTGATTATAAGTTTTAGGCAGAGAGGTCAAAGTTGGTTACATAAATGAAAATAGAATCTGTGTGACATTCTATACCTTTGGGGGAGCGTGCTGTAACCCCCATATTCGTCATTTTCATATAATCGTGATCTTACATATAGAGCATGACTTGTAAGGTATCAGGGGAAAGGATATGATCTGCTGAAAGTCATTTCTCTACCCATCTATGTACACCATTCATGCATATGAAGTTATGAGAATTGTGCGGTATGGTTGTCACTATGCTGTAAGTTGGGGGAATCAGCCATCACCTGCACGAGGCCACACGAAGGGAATTGCTCAGCCTTGCTTGGAGAGACGCAGTGATGCTCACCTGACTCTGAAGAGGGCCACAAAGCCAATGGGGAAGTAAGGACATGATAAAAGGAGAGTCATTCGCCATGCTTTATCTCTCTCTTCCACCTCTACCTACAGCCATCACCACACCAAGCGACTGAAGAGCTGATCAAAGGGGAGACCCCAGCTGAAAAGCAACCAGCCAGCCTGTGGTGAGAAGCATCTAAGTTTGTAAGGGCACTGAAAGGGTTAAGATCAGCTTAGAATGTGTTTTGCTTTTATTTCACAAAAACAGCCAGGAGTCCGGTGACACCTTAAGGACTAAGAGATTTATTTGGGCATAAGCGTTCGTGGGTCAAAAACCCACTTCCCCAGATGCATGGGGTGAAAATTGCAGATACAGACATAAATATATATTGGAACATGACATGAATGGAGGGCTTGGCTACACTTACAAGTTGCAGCGCTGGTGGAGGCTTTCCAGCGCTGCAATTACACCCCGTCCACACTTGCAGGGCACAACCAGCGCTGCAACTCCCTGGTTGCAGCGCTGGCTGAAAACCCATCCCGGCAGGGGTATAAGGAGTGCAGCGCTGGTGATCCAGCGCTCCTCAGCAGGTGTGGACACTCACCAGCGCTTTAAGTGTCCTCCAGGGAATAAGGAGTTATCCCAGAATTCCTGTTCAGCCACTCTGCTCATCAGTTTGCACTCTACTGCTCTTGCCTCAGGTGACCAGCCCTTTAAATGCCCCGGGAATTTTAAAAATCTCCTTCCTGTTTGCTGCAGCCAGGTGTGGAGTGCAATCAGTTAATCTTTCCAGGTGACCATGCCTCCACGTGGCAAACGAGCCCCAGCATGGAGCAATGGCGAGCTGATGGACCTCATCAGTGTTTGGGGGGAGGAATCAGTGCAGGCACAGCTGCGCTCCGGCCGTAGGAATTACGATATCTTTGAGCAGATATCAAGGTCCATGCTGGATAGGGGCCATGATCGGGACGCACTACAATGCAGGGTGAAAGTTAAGGAGCTGCGGAGTGCCTATTACAAAGCCCGCAAGGGTAATCGCCGATCCGGAGCTGCCCCCACGACCTGCCGTTTTTACAGGGAGATGGACGAGATACTTGGGGGTGACCCCACTGCCAATCCCAGGACAACGATGGACACTTCTGAGCAGGCTGGGGGACAGGAGGAGGAGGCGGCGGCGGCGGCGGCGGCGGGGGGGGTGAGGAAACCACGAGTGAAGCTACTGGGATGGGGGAAGACACCCCAGAGTGGGCATGCAGCCAGGAGCTCTTCTCAAGCCAGGAGGAAAGTACCCAATTGCAGCAGCCAGCAGTTGCAGAAGGACAAGCAGAGGAGCGGGTTAACGATAAGCGGCTTTTATTTTCTGGGTGGAAATGTTTCTGGAGAGGAAGGGGGGTTATGGCTGCATGCATGCCAGCCTCTAGATGTGGAATAGCCCGTTGATGTGGTCTATCACGTCGCGGTAATCTGCTTCAGTTATCTCAGCAAAAGTTTCAGCCAGAGCGTGGGCAATATGCCTGCGCAGGTTTATAGGGAGAGCCACTGTGTTTCTTGTCCCAGTCACGCTGACGCGTCCGCGCCACTGTTCCACGAGTGGCGGGGGAATCATTTCTGAACACAGGCAAGCCGCGTAGGGTCCCGGGCGGAATCCACATTGCTGTAAAAGAGCCTCCCGCTGTCCCCTAGTGACTCGCAGCAGGGAGATATCTTGCAGGATTAACTCCTGTGAAAAATGTTGGGAGACTCTTTAGTGAAGAGATAGGTAGATAGTGAAGATCACCCCTGCAGCTGCATCTTCATTCAACCCCTCTATCACTCCAGATTACCCGAAGCAACCAGCTCCCCTCTATCAATCAAGCCCCACTTCTCCCTGTATAAGCACCCCTCACTCACCATTTCGTGGCTTCTGTCGTGTTATGCGTGTGGGAAAAGAATGTTAAAGTGCGAACTCCCTCAGTGTAACAATTCATGTCTGGAGATAGTGGATACAATGCTGCCCCTGTTAAATGTTTCATTTCTGGGTTTCTACAGTGACCTTGACTCCTGGAGTGGGCAGATGTTCCACAGCACAGAGGCTACAAAATTTGAGAAAAAATCCCCGAAAGAGCAAAGAGGACATGCTGAAGACTGTTCTTCATCACTCTGCTGCAGAGAGAAAGGAACTGAAGGAGTGGCGAGAGAAGGAAAGCATGATCCGCCGGAGACATTGGCGTAGAAACGCTGTGGCAAAGAGGAAAAGCACAAACCAGCTGCTAGAGATCCTGTCGAGCCAAGCGGACTCTCTCAAGGCTATCGTAGCCATGCAGGCAGAGCAGTCCCGTGCTGCCCCACAGCCCCCCCCGTCCCAAAGCTTTTTTCCTTGTGCCCCAATGTCAGCTCAAACCGCCTTTCCCCAGCATTCAGTTTCTTACCACCACCAGCTGCCTCCAACACCTGTACGTTCACCAACCAGCCCTGATACCTACCACCCTTACCCTCTGCACTCAACCCCCATCACCATGCAGTATATGCACCCTGAAGTGCAGGATTCGTTAAACAGCACTCCAGACAGGACATATGCAAACTTGTGACTGTACAGTTCACCAACCCACACCCCTTCCCTCTTGTGTTCATGAAATGTTGTGTGTCTGTCTGTCAAGGAATTTTTTTTCTTTACAATAAAACAATTCTTGGCTTTGAAAACAGTCTTTATTATAGCAGATAGTGAAAGATACCTTAGCCCAGTAAAGAAAGAGGCACTGCAAATCATTTTAGGGATAATAGAATAACAGTGTAAACAGTGCAATTCACTCCCATGCAAGGCAGCAAACATTACTGTTGGCTTTCAGCCTCAAATTCTTCCCTCAAGGCATCCCTAATCCTTGTAGCCCTGTGCTGGGCCTCTCTATTAGCCCTGCTCTCTGGCTGTGCATATTCAGCCTCCAGGACTTGAACCTCGGTGGTCCATGCCTCACTGAATGTTTCACCCTTCCCTTCACAAATATTATGGAGGGTACAGCAAGCGGATATAACCGCGGGGATGCTGCTTTCCCCCAAGTCTAGCTTCCCATACAAGCAACGCCAGCGTGCCTTTAAACGGCCAAAAGCACACTCCACAGTCATTCGGCACCGGCTCAGCCTGTAGTTGAACCGGTCCTTGCTCCTGTCAAGCTTCCCTGTATAGGGTTTCATGAGCCAAGGCAGTAACGGGTAAGCGGGGTCTCCAAGGATCACAATGGGCTTTTCGACGTCCCCTACTGTGATCTTCCTGTCTGGGAAAAAAGTCCCTGCCTGCATCTTCCTGAACAGGCCACTGTTCCGAAAGATGCGTGCATCATGCACCTTTCCAGGCCAGCCTGTGTAAATGTCAATGAAACGCCCACGGTGATCCACAAGCGCCTGGAGAACCATAGAGAAATACCCCTTACGATTAACGTACTCTGATGCCAGGGGGGGGGGGGGGCCAGAATAGGAATATGCGTCCCGTCTATCGCCCCTCCACAGTTAGGGAAACCCATTTGTGCAAAGCCATCCACAATGTCCTGCACGCTCCCCAGAGTCACGGTCTTTCTTAGCAGGATGCGATTAATTGCCTTGCAAACTTG
The DNA here is from genome assembly GCF_020497125.1 of Mauremys mutica. Lineage (NCBI taxonomy): Eukaryota > Metazoa > Chordata > Testudines > Geoemydidae > Mauremys > Mauremys mutica. The sequence continues at coordinate 25,827 of NW_025423320.1, read as the reverse complement.
CATCAAAACGATTCCAACGGTCGACTTTCCCACTCCAAACTGGTTCCCGACCAGCTGTCTGGATTTGCCAGCTTCCAGATTGCAATAGCCACCCGCTTTTCCACCGTTAGGGCAGCTCTCAATCTTGTGTCCTTGCGCCGCAGAGTGGGGGCGAGCTCAGCACACAGTCCCATGAAAGTGGCTTTTCTCATACGAAAGTTCTGCAGCCACTGCTCGTCATCCCAGACTTCCATGACGATGTGATCCCACCACTCAGTGCTTGTTTCCCGAGCCCAAAAGCGGCGTTCAACGGTGCTGAGCATTTCCATGAATGCCACAAGCACTTTAGTGTCACACGCGGCAGGAGAATCGATATCGATATCATCGTCAGACTCCTCGCTGTCACTTTGGAGCTGAAGGAATAGCTCAACTGCCAAACGTGTTGTGCTGGCGACACTCATCAGCACAGTCCTCAGCAGCTCGGGCTCCATTTCCCACAGAAATCGCGATTCACACACAGAGCAGACACTCACAATGGCGCCAAACGTTGCCAGAAAGACAGAATGCTGGGATGTGAAGCGATGCACCACGGGGCGTTGGAACAGGAAGCGGAATGACCCACACACTTCCTTCCCCTTCCCACAATACTCAGCACCAAAACGGCGCCAAAACGGGACGAGGTGCTCCGTGGGATAGCTGCCCACAATGCACCTCTCAATACAGCGCTGGAAAGTGCTGCAAGTGTGGCCACACTGCAGCGCTGGTAGCTGTCAGTGTGGCCACACTGCAGCGCTGGCCCTACACAGCTGCATGACCAGCGCTGTAACTCCCAGCGCTGCAACTTGTAAGTGTAGCCAAGCCCGGAGTTACCTTACAAGGGGAGAACCAGTGTTGAAGGCCAATTCAGTCAGGGTAGATGTGGTTCACTCCCAATAATTGATGGGGAGGTGTCAATACCAAGAGAGGGAAAATTGCTTTTGTAGTGAGCCAGCCACTCCCAGTCCCTATTCAAGCTCAAATTAATGGTGTTAAGTCTGCAAATAAATTGTAATTCTGCAGATTCTTTTTGACGTCTGTTTTTGAAGTTTTTTGAACGGCTACTTTTAAATGTTAATGAATGTGAATGTGTGAATGTGTTAGTGAATGTGTAAATGGATTAGCAACTATGCAAGTCCCATATGGTCTAGTAGTCAAGATTCCTGGTTTTCACCCAGGTGGCCTGGGTTCAATTCCCAGTGTGGGAATAGTCCAGAGCTTTTGCTCAGAGGGGAGGCAGGAAATGAAAGGAATGGGAAGGGATCCTGCCAGCAGGGGAGTTGGACAGTGTTCAGAGAGGATCCCAGAAGTGGGGGCGGGGGCAGTAGCATAGCTGGCGGGATTCAGCAGAAGCAGGCGCGGAAGCGGTGCCTGCCAGCTGCGCGGCCAGAGGAGCTGCAGGGCGGCAGCAGCAGGCCGGCGTGGAAGCTGTGCCTGCCGGCCAGTGCAGACACAGCCAAGCGCTGGGACAGGAGCTGGGGATGGGCGGCAGCACAGGAGGGAAGGTGAGCGGGTGGAGGGTCTGGTCTGAGGGGGAGCCAAGGGGGCGTGGCCAGAGGGGGAGCCGGGGGGGGGGTGCCTTTTTTATGTTTTTTGCTCCCCCTATGCTGAAAACCTGGCTTCACCACTGGGTGGGGGGCAGAGGTCTGAGGGGAGATCAGGGAAGAATCCCAGCTGTGTGGGAAGTTGACACTCTGGAGAGCACAGGCCTGGCATGGGGAGTGGGAAGACGGAATGTGTCCCTCTAAACTCACCAGTGGCAGACTCGGCAGGACTGGAAGAATTACGTGTTTGTTGGTAAATGTCAATTTCTGTGTAAACACACGACCCAATGGCAAAATATTTCCATCGATAATAATCAAAATTGACAGATAGGCAAAGTTAGAAACATGCTGCTTGAGAACGTGTCCTGTTCTAATCCTATAGGGGTCCCTTCTGCCTTAGGCACCACCCCGTGGGCGTTTCATTTCCCTCCCCATTTTCACACAGAGACACAATTTCCTTTGCATGGATCCATGAACAGCAAAACCTCCCTGTGTCTCTGGTCTGAGGCAGGGCATTCGATTCCAGTGAAACCTTCTCTCCTGCAATGGCAATGTCAGACAGAGGGGATGCGGCCACCTTCACCCCCCGCCCCCCGGCAGTGAGATATTCTCTTTCCTCTTCATGCTGCTGCTGTTATTCCATGAGTCATCAAGGATGGAATAAAAAGCTGAGTTTACTCCAGGGTGAGGAAAGAAAGGAGCCACCAACTCCCTGAAAAATCTCAGTGCCCAGAGAAAACCTGCCCTGCTATTGGAATCACAGAGGTGCTGGCGATACGACGGGAAAAGGGACTGTCTGAATTGTCAAGGCAGGGAATGAACAATCTACAGCAGCATCATTAACCACAAACACACTCTAGCCATGCTCCAGCCAGCAGGGAAATGGGCAGGAATTCTTGCTGTTCAGCCATGGCCACACGTACAGAGCTGCACAGCAGTGAGTGTGCTGGGGAAGCTGGTCTGAGCAAACCATTGGAAATGACCCTTCAGTGAGAACAGAGCCATAGTGTAGAAAGGCCCCTGTGTTAAGTGGGTGTGATGAGGGCTTAGGGAGCTGGGCTGACACCATAGGGGTTTTTCTGTGGAGGTTTGATTCTTGCCAGCTAGGCAACGCTGGTGTGTGGTTTCTTCATGGCTGTACTTTCAGTGATGCAGGTTTCTCTATCCCATTGTTCCATAATTATAATCAGCCAATCAGAACCTCTCCATAGACCCCTTACACGACAACCTTTCTACCATATTGGCTGCAAATATAGAACAGTGGTCGCAACGGTGATCTATACAGTTACAGATTATGTCAATAACGTCACAGGAGGTGACACGGCATCAGTGAGACTGATACTGGAATACTGCCTCCAGTTCTGGTGTCCTCATTTGAAAAAGATGTTGTGAAATTGGAGCTGGGTCAGCAAAGAGCCACCAAATGTTCTGAGGGCTGGAGAAAAATGCCTTCTAGGGAGCTATTGAACGAGCTCAACCTGTTTAGCTTATCAAAAGAAGATTGGCAGGTGACTTCATTGAAGTGTTGAGGTGCCTTAATGGATAGAAAAGATTGGGTATGAAAGGGCTCTTTAATCTCGCAGAGAAAGGCATAACAAGACCCAATGGCTGGAAGGTGAAAAGAGACAAATTCATATTACAACTAAGGCACAAATATTCAACAGCGAGGCTGATTCACCACAGGAACAAGCTACCAAGGAAAGTGGTGGATTCTCCATCTTCTGATGTCATTTAGTGAAGACTAGATGCCTTTCTGGAATGTGTTTGCCCCAAAAGTAGCTCTTGTGTCATACAGGAGGCCTGTGATATGCAGGGGGTCAGATTAGATGCTCTAATGGTCTCTTCTGGCCATAAAGGCGACTAATTTCTGAAATATTGAGTGTAGCATTGGGAGCAGCGTCTGATGTTTTCTTGTCTAGCCGGCTTGCTTCCTAGAACGAACGCTCCTTGAGTGGGGTGATCCACAGGGAGTAGCTCAAACCTCCAAAGTGCCTGGCCAGGGGCAGGACATTAGCACAGCAAGGGAGGGGTGTGGCAGTGACATCACAAAGGCCTTTTGCAGGACCTCAGACTATTGGTCAAAGGTGGTGGGGAGGTGGTGACCTCACAGAGAGATGCTGACATCAGCCAGGCAGGACAGGGGCGAGGGGTCAGGGAAACCTCAGAGACCTCTGTGGCTTTGCTTCAGCAAGTCTCCTTTTCCAGGTCTCTCTTTGAAGACTGAGAGAGTATTCGGGTTCACGGACGTGAGCACCAGGAGGAACCTTTTTCGAGTTTTCTCCTGCCCTTTTCCTGATTTTACTAGAAAACAGCCATCCCTGTTTAGAAGGTAAGAGCCTCCTCGAGGTTTGAAACCTGTTCAGTCTGATCCATCTGGTGACCGTTGAATTCTAGGCACGGAAACCACGAGCTTAAGGAGGCAGAATTTTATTCTGCACCTGGGATTTTGTCCCTTAGAATCACTGGGGACATTAGGGTTTGTCCTTTTTGTTTCACCTTTTCCTCCATCCATCCCTCCCTCCTTTCTCTTTGTCTCTTGCTTCTTTTGTCCTTTCACCTGTTCCCCTCCCAACACCAGGAGTTGTGTGTGTGTGTGTGTGTGTGTGTGTGTGTGTGTGTGTGTGTGTGTTGCAGGGGAGCAGTGTGTTTTTTCCCCATGTAGCCAGCACCAGACCTGGCACCACCCCCAGCTCTGCCCCCTTCCTGCCACTGCAACCCCATCTCACCTCCTGACCCTGGCTGGGCACCCCCGGCCCCTCGTAGCAGGGGGCAGTGCAGGAGGGTGCAGGGGGGTCTCCTTGCAACCAGGAGTGGGTGTCTGGTGGGTGCTGTCACTTCTGCCAGAGACCCCCAAGAGACTCACTAGCTTCCTCCGCATGCGAGGAGGGGCTCCTACTTTCTGACTTGGGGGGGGGAGGAGATTCTGTGATGTCAGAGCCCATGGGGGGAGGGGTTCAAATCACGAGTCTGGTGTGGAAGGGCAACCGCCCCCCAGTCAGATTCTGCTAGGGGGCTGGGCTGGGATCTGTAGGGAGGGAGACACAGGAAAAATCAGCCGCCACTATGGAACCCAGGAGTCCTGGCTCCCAGTCCCCCTGCTCTCACCTCTAGACCCCCCTCCACTCCCAGAGCCAGGGATAGAGCCCAGAGCTCCTGGCGCCCAGCCCCCTCCCTGCTCTGACCACTAGACCCCACTCCCCTTTTAGGCTCGCTGCCTCTTCTATCCACCCAGCCCACCTGTCCATCCCTTTGCTGCAGGTTTCTGGGGTGTCACCCCTGCTCTGTGCTCCCCCAGTGCAGCCCAAGACCTTTCCTCCCCCCAACCACATGTCCTCTCCCCCCTCGTGCTGGATCGTCTGCTTGGCCCCCCACCGCCTCCCGGGGTGCGCTGTGCGGCGTGGCTGGGGATTGTGCAATGGCCCAGCACCAGGCAATGCAGAACGGACACCACACGCCCTTCCCTGCCCCACCACACTGGAGCTGCCTTCCAGGTGCATCGGAGCCCAGCGCCCTGCATCTGTGCCCTCCTGCCCCACAAGGGGTGAGCTGCAGTCCCCACCATGCTCTGCAGAGGGAAGAAGGGTCAAGCCAACCAGCCCATTTAGGATGGGGGAATCAACACCCTTTTTTCTGCACAGCCACTGACCATCAGCAGGATTCCTCCTCCCTCCTGTGCCTCAGTGCGACTAAATCTCCACACCTAGACAGCCGGTCCATCCGCTGCACCCCAATCCCCCATGCCTGAGCCTCCCTGCCAAAGCCCTGCACCTGGCTCCATAGAATTAAGTCTCACATCTCGCTGGGAACTCGACTTCTTCTGCCGAGAGAGTCTCGGCCCCCTCAGTAGATGACCTGAGAAACACAGTGTCTGCCCTGATCCACTCCAGCCATCCCACCCAGAGCCTGGTTCTAGGAGGTGAGAGTCACCCAACAGGAGGGGAAAGACTGGCTCTTGCACAGCTGGAGACAGGGGAGTTGAGCACTGGGAGCTCCAGGGCTTTTCCACAAACCAACACAAGGTCCCACTGAGATTTGAACTCAGATTGCGGGATTCAGAGTCCTGAGTGCTGCCCGTTACATCATGGGACCAGCTTGTGCTGTTTTCTCTGCACATCGGTGACTGTCACGGGGCTGGCTCATGTAAGGGACTGTTGGCCCCTTACTAAAACTTAGTGGGGTTTTTGGTTGGCTAGTTCCCAGTTCCAATAGAAGGGGGAAGGGCCAATGGGAAATCAGGACCCTGAGACTGACAGTCCCGAGGGCCAATGGGGAGAGGCCAAAGCTCCAAGTTAGCCGCACTGACAGGCCAGGCAGTGTAATGAGGGAGTCACCAGGCCAGGGGGTCCCATCCTCCGTGGGAGCTGGAACTGCCTGGGCCAGAGTGGGGCAGAGCTAAGGAGAGAGCAGGAGCCCGAGAAGAGCCAGGGAGCAGAGCTGCACAGGTGTAGTGCCAGAAACTGCTCCCTGTAGGACTTTGCTACCTGCAGCAGTTACTGAGACCTGAGGTTGTTCTTATTTGCTGACTTGTCCTAATTAACTAAAACTTGACAGTGGTGGGGGATGGAAGCATAAAGGCTTCGTCCTCCAAGCAACCCTGCCTGGTGTCCATCTGTATCTATTACCTCTTAACACAGGATTGTAAAAAATAGAGTGAGGTCATTTAAACATCATTTATTTTGCAGCTTCATTTACTGTGCTAACAATGTAGCATCCTGACACCGATACTTCTGCCCATGTGCCCTGTGGGTTGGATTAATTTTAGTGGGACGTGGGACATGTGGAGGATAATTTAAACTCTGAATTTCCTTAGGGTTTCCCTTTAATATACTTCTCTGCTGGTGTGATTTCTGCCCATTGCACGTCTATTGTATTTATTACAATAGCACAAGTAAGTGACACAAGTGACATAGTCTAGGGGCTTGGCTACACTTGCAAGTTAGAGCCCATTAAAGCAGCCCCGGATGCCCTAACTCCTGAGGTGTCCACACTCGCAAGGCACATGGAGCGCCTGGGCTATGTAGGTGGAGCGCTCCTGGTAATCCACCTCCATGAGAAGCATAAAGCTCGCTGAGCCCTGCTGAAATACCCGGGCATCAGTGTGGATGACGTGTTGCATCACTGCACTATGTTTGGCCTCAGGAAATGTCCCATAATCCCCTGAAGTCAAGTGCCCACTCTGGTCATTGTTTTGAAATCGGCTGCAGGCATGCGGAGATCCCCTTTCAAAGCTCCGTTTCTGACAGCCGGCTGCTTATCTGCTCTGGGACAAAGCAACCGTTAGTGTGGAATGCTGCTGCTGTTGTGAGTGTGTGTGAGGGAGGGGTGTCTGCTGCTGTCCGAACACACAAGACAGCATGCTGACACACTCTCAGGCCCCCAAACACACTGTCGCTCCCCCCACGTACACACAACACACTCCCTGTCACACTCCACCCCCGTCCCCCATTTGAAAAGCACGTTGCAGCCACTTGCACACTGGGATAGCTACCACAGTGCACTGCTCTCTGTGGCATTGCCAGAGCTGCTAATGTGGCCACTCCAGTGCGCTTGCAGCTGTCAGTGTGAACACACGGCAGCGGTTTCCCTGCTGTGGTTTAACTCCCAGCACTCTACCTCTGCAAGTGTAGCCAAGCCCTAAATTTCCCAAACCAACCGAACTCAGTAACTGCCCCCCACCACCACGTGCAGGGAGTAGGGGCACCGGGGAGCACACGCCGCACTTACTGGCTCAGCCTTGTGCATGCTGGGGTGGCCACCTCCCCATTGATGAGACCTGGTCCCACCATCTCCATGGAGCTCCAGGCTGCCCTGCTGCCATCCCTGTCTGTGTTGTCTTCTCTAGCAGTTGACTGGAAGGTGAGCACTGGCCGCACGCCATGTAGCCGTGTTGTCTCGAAGGGCGAAAGCAGGAGGAATGGTGCCTTCATCGCCCACCCAATATTCCATAACATAGTTAAGGAAAATATTTCTCAATGAATTCTCAGTGAAAGATCAAAAGCAGCCAGTGTCTGCATCAGTCTACGAGCATTGGTATTTTCTTGAAATTTGTCAGACCAACTTAACTAACACCTAACACCCATTTGAAGTTCTTCTTTTCACACTGTTGCTCATTCTCAGGTTCTGCTTTGTCTCCAGACAGATCCATTCTCTTTCAGGACAGCCTTGTTCTTTCTGTCTGTGTCACTCACTGAGGTGTCGGAGTAAACACTCCCCTTCCTTCTATTCTCAGACAAACACTAGTATTAAGTGTTTGCTACTGATGGGTCTAGAAAGCATTTGTCAAGTGGAAGATGCTGTTTCTCAGGGATTGCTCCCAAGATCCAGCACTTTGGGTTCAAACGTCTCCCAGTTTCCTTGGTGAAAATAACACCAAGGCTTTGTTGCAATATACAAGGAGGAAGGAGTTTTGCCATCCCAGATGGGACTTGAACCCACAATCTTTGGCTTAGGAAGCCAATGCCTTATCCATTAGGCCACTGGGGCCCTGAAGAGCAGTAAAAAGAAGGATGGAAATTCCCTCTCATGATTGCACATTCCTCACATTCACTCAGAAGCCAAATACCCCATTTAATGGCCTTACAGAAACGTCTGCATCCCCTGGCAGCGAGGCAACTGGGCAGGTCGCTGACAGAGCTGAGCACCACCTTTCTGCCAGCCATCTTTAGAGAAGAACCCCACCCTAGAGTCACCCCTCCCTCCTTCAGCACCTCCACGGCTGTGGCTCTGAGTGGCAGTAGGATGATTAGGGGGCGAATCCGGGGCTGGAAGGGGGGTAAGGTCGGCCTGTAAGGAGTAACCAGGTGGGGCAGACCCAGGGGGAGGCTGTGGGCTGCTGGTTGGTTGTTGGGATCCGAGCTCTAGATCAAAGCTGCACAGTGACCTGACACCCAGGGTTATAGGGCCGACATAGTGACCCCCTTACTGGCCTCGGTGACCCCCAAACCCTTGTTACTAAGGGCATTGAGGAGTCTCTGTCCCTTAATAACTTCTGGGAGCTCCCCAGCAGGCTGCGGCGTCAGCCGCCTCCTGCCTCACAGGTTAGACTCTTGGTGCTGTGCCAGCCGCCCCCTCGCTTGCAGGCCCAGTGTAAGAAGCAGGAGGCCTGGTGCTGGCAGAAGAGGGTTTTGATTAATCGACCTCTGTGTGATGGGCACAGGACGCTTCCACTCAGTAGCACAGCTGGGGGGGAGCAGGGGGAGCAGCTAAGGGCGCCGGGTTCCTCCGGTGGGGGTGTGGAGCAGCCGTTCGTTTTCCTGTTCGCACTCCTCTGCGGTGTGAAAATCGGGGAGGGGAGGCACAAGCCCCACTTCCCTCCCGACATGACACCCAGTGGGGGAAGCCAGGACAACAGGGTGGGGCAGCAAGTGGTGGCCAGACTCTCACCGCCAGGGTCTTGTCTAGCTCAGGGTCCAGCTCAACCTCCTCCCCGCACCACTGGCCCCCCAGTCCCCTTCCACCACCAGGTCAACCCGGGCACTAGGGCAGGAACGGGGTGAGGCAGCAAGTCAAGCTGAGCAAGGCAGGCAAAAGCGAGTCTTGTCTTCATGGGCCGCTCACAGTGACGTCCTTTTTGTGTGCAACTGCTGCAAAAATATCTCGGGCAGAGAAGCAACAGGCCAAAATACTGTTACACAGCTGCCAACATAGCTCAGTTGGGAGCATGTTAGACTGAAAATCTAAAGGTCCCTGGTTCAATCCCAGGCTTTGGCAGGTCTTTTCATCCCTCTTTGTGCAGGGGTGGCTTGTTTTCTGGGAGCATAGAGGTCCCTGCACCCAAGGTGAGTCCCTGAGCTTGGGCTCTGCAGTAGGAAAAGATACTGTGGGCTTCTGCCCCTAATTGGCTGGCCTGACCTTTTCCAATCAGGGACAGGAGCTGTCTCTCCTACATGAGTTATTGGTGGACCCAATATGGCAAGAAGAGGGTGAGTGAGGCAGGGTGGCCCTCAGGAATGGTGCCAGAGGGCTGCTGGGCAGTGATGGGCAGGAATAGGGGATGAAAACTTCTCTGTGCAGCTGAGGGAGGTCAGTGCCCTGGAAGGGGCATCTGTGAAAGTGGCCATGTGGAAGGGATTTGGGGGCCCAGGAGGCAGCACTTGACGTTCATTGCCTTGGAGCAGCTGGACTTGGACAAGGTGGGTGTTCAGGAAATGCACATTAACAACTCTAGGGTAGCTCGATGGGCAGAGGGTGACTGGTGGAAGGGCCCATCTCTCTGGTCATCCAGGCCAGTGAAGAATAATGGGGTTGGAGTCTTGTTCTTCACATTCATGGTGCGAGTACAGAAGGTGCTGGAGCGCTGCCCAGGGAGAGCATTACTGGTGGGCTTTGTGCTCTGCAGCACTGGTTATGGCTATATTAGTGTGTATGGTCCCCAGTTAACAGGTGAAAGGAAAGTTCTATGGAAGGAACTGGCTCCCTTCCTCTGGACTGCACGGTGTTTGGTGTTGGGGGGGATTTCAATTGTTGCACCGGCCTGAGAACTGCTGGTCCTGTTTTCCCGACCATCAGAGGAAACTCTTCTATGATGAGCACTACCTGGAACAGGTCTGTAGTGAGGTTGGCTTAGAGAACGTGTTTCTCCATAACAGAACCAGTGGAGGGTTGGCAGTAGCCTCCTATTCCTCTGACCCGAGCTCACACCAGCCACAGAGGGGATACACCTTTCTGCAGGGACAGGCCAGGAGTCACACTGACCAGATTTCCGTGAAGGAGAGCACGTCGACAGCCCAGTGCAGGGTGGAGCCAATGGACTGTTCGGATCACGCAGCTCTCACCATGTGCTCAATGTGGGCAATTCCCTGACCCAGGGCAGAGGACATTGGAAGCTGAACATCCAGAGCTTGCAAGATAAAGGAGCAGGGGGGCGAGGCCTGGCGGTGTTGGCAGAACGGGAAAGCATCAGAGGGTTCTGTGGTTACCAGGGGGATTGGTGGGAGTCGGTGAGGGAGGAGTTGGCGGCTTTGTTCCGGTGGCTGGGGAAACACCACAACATTAAAGAAATCAACAGTGCAAAGTCCTGCAGCGTCACCTGTGGGATTTCCACAAGAGCATCCAGGCAGGGGAGCCAGTCAGCGTGTGACTGTACGATTGGATCAAGCGACAGCTGGCCGAGTTCCAGGAGATGAGGGTGCAGCTGGCCGATATGAGCGGGAGCACCGAGTGAAGGGAGGAGCAGCCTCCCCTGACATTTTTGCAGCCTGCAGGGAATGGAGACAAAGCAGGGGGATGCGGGGACTCAGAGCAGGACCCGCGGATCGGGTAGTGCAGGACTATAGTTGCTGGAGGAGGAGAGAGAGTCCTGCGAGAGGAAGCCGCTGGAGGGAAGCAATAAGTGCAGAGGGCAAACCAGCCAAGAGTCACAGGGGTCTAGAAAGCAAAACAGCAGCAGGTCCCATGTTGTAATGGGCCCCACTCAGGACTTTGACTCCTGGAGTCTGAGTTCAAAGCTCAGTGGGACGTCCTGGTGATTTGTGACTTTGATGCAAAGCCCTGGAGCTCAATGTATTTGGCTACCCTCTCTCAGGGTCAAGTAAAGTGAGTTTTTTCCCTCACGCTGGGTGACTGATGCCCACTGGAGACAGGTCTTTGGTCTGGCTGGTTCAATGGGCTGGTGGCTATAGGTTGAGGTCCTAGAACTTAACAGTCTGGCTAGAGAGTCCTGTGGTTTGACCATATGGTTGTTTCTCGCTGCTTCACCTGATGCCCACAACTTTGGTCCCTGCAGCTGCCACACTCTTCCTCTTGCCCACATGGCATTTAAAGGAAGGAGGGCCAGGGCCAGGCTTCATAGTCAGGGCTAGGCAGGAGGGAGGAAAAGTCCCAGGCTGGAGCCCAGCCCCTCTCCTCCTCTGGGCACCTAGAGCAGAGGCGGCTGGTGCTGACAGCTCCAAGGGAAGGCTTAAAAGCCACAGAGCAACCAAGGGCAGGGCAAGAGGAGGGGAGAACCATGCCTATGCGTGGCCAGCAGACAGCCACAGAGACACCCAGTCAGGCTGCTCTGTGCCATGCCGAACCCCCACTGAAGGCCACCCACAGACCAGCATTCGTTCTGTGGCCAGCATCACAAAGAGGTAGGAAAGCAGGGCCAGCCCCCCGGTGGGGCCTCTGATCATTCCCACTCAATGGGCTCCTTTTGGCAGTGGGGCAGGAGATATTTCCCCCAAGAGGCTCTTTCCCAGCTGCTGAGAAGCACAGAAGTACCCGGTCTTTGCTCTTGCGGTGAAAGGGGTTAATACGTTTAAGCGGCCTGGCTAGCTCAGCTGGCAGCACCTCTGGCTCTTACTCTGAAGGCTGAAGTTACAATTCCCTGTTTGGGTGCTTGGGGCTCCTCTTCAACAATACAACACACAATCTGCTTAAGCCCCCACCCAGTAACCTGGGGAAACTAACCCTGGCCACTGGGTGCCTCTAAGAGGTGATACTTTCCCCACTCACAACAACTGAGTGTAGAAAAGAAACTAAAGGAGGAAAATCACCTTGTATTAACTTGGGAAAACACCACAATCAGGATTCATAACACAACACTATGAGCAAAACACCCCCCCACAGTGCGCTGGGCAGTGGCCTTTTGCCTCAGGCTCCTAAATCCAGACACCAGAAGCTCTGTGGATGTTCCCCTCCCTTCACTGCACCTCACCCACAGCTGCTGCCCTGGGTCAGTGAAAACCCAGAGTTCACCTCTCACCTCCGGGGGGGAAAGCCCCTTTCTCCCTCTGCTGTCTGGCTACGTTGCTGGCCACTTGCCGTTCCCCCGTCACTGCTCTGCTGGCCACCCTCTCTGCTCTGGGACGTCTTGTGGTCCCACCAGGAGCGGAACAGGCTCCCTAAAAGTAGCAGCCTCCAGAGCCCGAACAGTAGCCCCATCCCTGCCACTCAACGCCACGCCCCTGCCCCACCCCCTCTCCCCAAGGCCCCGCTCCTACGCTGCCTCTTCCCCCAAGACCCCACCTCCCGCTCACTGCTCTCCGTCCCCTCCCCACCCTCACTCGCCCTTACGGTCATTACAAAGTGGCAAGGCAGAGCCCTCCCATTTTTAAAAGCCCTGGGGTGTTGTTCCCCCCTGTTCAGGCACCCCTGGGGCCCTGCACTTCACACAGCTCTCCCTGATTTCAGCTGTTAGTGAGGGAGCCTCACTGCTAGCGCAGACTGGGCAGTTTCTTGCATGAGAGACACTGTCCCAAAGCAGGACTAATGCTTAGAGCTGGTTATCAGTGATTTCAGATCTGTTGGTCTGCAGCAAGACTCTCCATTGAGTTTTAACCAGCTCTGTTCTTACACAGGGAAGAACAAAAGGGTCAAATGGTGCCTGGAACCCTTAAGAAGAATCCACCCCACCAAGTACCAACACTTGTCGCTACCTGCTCGGGGGTCACTCCTCACCTTTATCAACCTAGGAAACTGGGATAATAGCAATTAACAGGTGCTCCAGTGGCGCAATGGGTTAGCGCACAGTACTTATAGGGCAGTGCTGAGAGGAGCTATGCTGAGGTTGTGAGTTCAAGCCTCACCTGGAGCACTGGTTTTCATTAGCCAAGTGGCATCACCCCCTCATTTGGCCCTGTGGAATGTAGAATTCCAGCCCTGGGACACTGAGGAGGGGGAGTCTAAAATGCCCCCTTCACTTATTACCTCCTCTCCAGAGCACAGGTCAGAATCTACCATCCTTTCCCCCCCGCCCCAGCCCCTGTGCCAGGATCCCTCAAGCAGAGCCTGGAGTCCTGCCCCTGGCGTCTGTACTATTGACAAAGACTAAGTGACAGGGACAAAACACTCAAATCCCGCCTGGTGCGGGGAGCCAGGTTTGCTCTTCAAATTCTGTCGCTGGTACATTTCCAGGCCTGGGAAAGTCCCACAACAGCATTGAATGGGAAGCTGCCTGCAGAACAGTTACACTGCACAGAGCTCCTGTGGAGGAGGGGTGGGAATTAGTAACATTTTGAGGATCGTTTGGGAAATGAGCCTTTGCTGACAAGGTTTGTCTCTGTTCATATTTCACCTTCAGGTGTTATGTTGAGGGATCTTTAGTATATTTTTGGGAGGTTAATAACTCTCTCCTCAACTTTATTTACTCAACTTAAAAATTGGTCATTTGATTTTTGCATCTCCCTGTGAAAATGCAACTGACACGTGTGGCTTTCTACAGGGGGGTCATGATGTTAAAGTTGGGGAATTCAGTCTCTGTACTTCTGGGAGGGGGTGTTGCTTTTTTTACAGCTGCCTCACGGCCAGGCACACCGGGCTGTTAGCTGCACCCACTGTCCTTGCCAGGGGCCCCTGCTGAACCCTGGGCGGCTGCACTGCCGTGCTGGGGTGACTCTGCAGGGGGAGAAGCTGCTGTGGAGCAATGTAGAGCAGGTGCAGGAAGGAGACGAGGTCACTATTCACATTCTGAACTGCACAATTTTCCAAATTTGGGACTAGATTCATAGATTCATAGACTTAAGGTCAGAAGGGACCATTATGATCATCTAGTCTGACCTCCTGCACAATGCAGGCCACAGACTCTCACCCTCCCACTCCTGTAACAAACCCCTAACCTATGTCTGAGTTACTGAAGTCCTCAAATCGTGGCTTAAAGACCTCAAGGGAATCCTCCAGCAAGTGACCCCATGCCCCACGCTGCAGAGGAACGCAAATGTCCGAGAACAATTCTAGGGGAAGGTGAATGCAGAGCAATGACACTGGAGATGCCCAGACCTCCAATGGGGGCAGCGTTGACATTAATAATGGGAAGATCATTTGTGAAATTAGTCGTCACTGACAAGATTTGTCTCTGTTCCTATTTCACGCGATGGTGTTAGTTAAAGGAAGCAGTACAGATTTTTACTATATTAATTAAACACTTAATTTTATTTAACCAAGCCAAAAATTTAATGTCACTTATTTTTTCTCTCTCCTAGCAAGAATGAATTGAATTTTGTAACTTTCTGGAAAGTGCAGTGAGATTAAATGTGGGGAATTCAGTCTCTGTGTTTGTGAGCTGATGTTTTCCTCTCACAAGTCAGTGCCTGCATTGAAATACCAAGAGGGATCTAAGGGCTGGTGTACGCTGGGCACTTAACTGGCAGAGCGATGTCTCTCAGGGTGTGACACCCCCCCAAGCCCATAGAGTTAAGGTGACCTAAGCCCTGGTTAGATAGTGCTAAAGAAAAGGAAGAATTGTTCTGTCCATGTAGCTATTACAGGGATGGGAAAACCTCTCCAGTCACTGTCTACTCCAAAGTGCTATAGCAGTGCAACAGCAGCATTTTAAGTGTAGACAGAGTGAAAGTAGATCTGGCTCCAGTTTGCACTGTGGATGCTCAGGTACTAAGGCTACAAAAATAACAACAACAGCACAGTGCTTGCGTAGTTGGCAGGATTCAAATCTGCGCAGGGAAACCCCAATGGATTTCTAGCTCATCGCCTTAACCACTCGGCCACAACTACTTGATATGCACTTATTTTGCTACATGATGATTCTGTTCTCACTGAATTGTCACTTCAACTTGTTTGCTCAGACCAGCTTCTCCAGCACACTCATGGCTGCATTAGTGTAAGTGTATCCTGGGCTGAACAGCGAGAATTCCTGCCCATTTCCCTTCCGGCTGGAGCATGATCAGAGTGTGTTTGTGTGAATGACATTGCTGTAGATTGTTGTTCATTCCCCACTCTGACAATTCAGACAGTCCCTTTCCTAGTCAAATCTCCAGCACATCGTTCCAATAGCAGGGGGCAGGATTTCTCTGGGGCACTGAGGGCTGGTGCGTGAACTCAGGCTTGCATTGCACCCTTGATGTTTCATGGACTAACAACAGCAGCCTTTGTCTGGGATAAAGATGGCAGCAGTGCTGGCCTCGGTCATCTGACTTGAGCTCGTGGAGCTAAAGCTGAAGGGCTAAAAACTGTGGTTCAGATATTTGTGTTCACGCTGAAGCCTGAGTTCAGAAACCCTCGCGCCTCAGAGGTTGGGCTCAAGCCCATATGTCTGCACTGTAATTTTATAGAGGTTGGGAGGGACTTTAGCAAGTGGAAATGGTAAAACCGCATTGAGGGGAGTGGACCACTGACCTATCAGCTCTTAACACCCAAACTTTCAGTAACTCTATTATCAGTGCCTGTGAGTGTAATTTAAACCATAGGTCCATCTAGCTCTGAATCTTGTCTTCTGACAGTAGCCAATACCAGGTGCCCCAAAAGCCATTCCGAAGGGACTACAAGGAGTTGAACCCAGGATCTCCTGTTTACAAAACAGGGGCTTTAACCAGCTAACCCAGGATACCTACTGTCACTTAAAGTGCTGTGTTTGCCTACACCTGACTCTCTGCCAATCCCCACTGGGCCCTGACAAGTGTTGCTCGTGTTTGGATTCTGTAAAGCAGAGGAGCAGATGAAGTTTTGCTCCCAAGGTGTGTGTGTGATTCTTTGGACAGGTCTACACTACAAAATTAGGTTGGTGTAATTACATTACTTAGGCTGGCAATGCAGTTCTATCAAGCTAATCCCGGTATAGATAGTGGCTCAGCTGTCACAACTTTCTGGAGCTATGAAAGGGGAGGGGCCCAACCTCTGTAGCAGGAATGCAGGGCACGCAAGGTCACGGCAGGCATGGTGGGATACTGGTGGAAACCAGTTATGGTGATATAATGAGCAGCAGCATTTACACTGACATTTGTCACTTTAAGTTTGCTGCTGTCTGAATTAGCTGGGGGTTCGTTCAAGCTTGGTATTGAGTGAGGAAAAGACAGGCAGGACCAGGGTAACACTGAAAAGCCAAGTGGCTGCGTTTATTTAGGGGATAATTACAACTTGGGCTGGGGGAGTAGGCAACTTTGGCTGGGATGGTATCAAAAGTACAAACACACCCCAAAACACAGTAATAATACACTTTATACTGCTCACCACACCACACCAAATAGGCAGACACACCAATCACACAGATAGGAATCGGGTTCATCAGGGCGATGCCCGGTGCAAACACAGAAAAGAGACCCACGGGCCACTGCCTCAGCCACCCTTGCTTTCACACAGAGGGTAAACCCAGAGTGTGGTGCGGCTGCAGCTGGGCAGATTCCACTCACTCAGACCGCGGGGACTGGACCCCCTTGGTCAGCTACCCTCTAAGTAGAGGCAGCTCCCCAGTTAAACACACACACACTGGACACAGACAGAGCAGTGATTCAAACACATAAAGCAGTTGGCAATTAACAATTCAATAACAAAGAGAACAATAATACAAGCTAGCTAAACAATTGTGCAATTCTGAGCTCACTAATACAATCCTGATATTCTGAGTAGATATTTGGTACCAAGTTAGGGAGGGGAAAAGATAAGAGGCTAAATAAGCTAACTGTCAGATATCAAAAAGCAAATACCGCACTCCAGGCGCAGCTGACCAGCAGAACAGACACCAGAAGCATGACGAGCAGACAGGGATCGGGTCCAAACGACAACGAATCCAAACGATACGACACGAGTGCACTTTACCGGGAGGAGACCCTGGCCGAACGAGTGATCAGGTCCTTCAGCTAACACGCGGATGCTCCACACAAATTTTGGGGGGAAATCTAGTTTTATAGAAAGGTCTCACTCCCTCGTGTCAGCATCTGATTGGCTCCCTGGTCCCTCCTCCCTTCAGGTTTCGAGCTGTTGCCACCCCACGTCGGAAGGCTTTGCACACGGCACACTGGAGTTGACGAGTAAACAAACCTGACCCTTAGATGACTGGGTCCAAAAAAGAGCAGGAAAATGAGTCTCTGGGCAGAATTAACCTGACCTCCAGACGACCGACCCAAAAAACCCAGGTTGCTGGGCAGAATCAGGCCTCCACACACAGAACTAGCCTGACCTTTAGATGGCCCAGCAGGAGAGAAAAAGAACAAAAACACAGGAGAGCATACACAGCTAGTGTTGCTGGGCAGGACTGAGTCTCTGCCCTATCCTATACAACAGGAACCTGGTCCAAAATGGAGGCTGCCTTGTCCTTTTAACAGGACAAGATGGCCATGGACCGACAAGTGGCCATACATAGCCATAACTGTGCAACGGATTGCGACAGCTGCAAAAAGCACTAGGCCTCTCGTCAAGGTGGTTTTATTTTGTCACCAAAACACGGCAATTTTGTCGCCAGACGTGGTATTGCAGTGTGTGCACCAGCCAAAAACTGCCGACCGAGGGAGCGTTGTGTGTTTTTCACACATCTGAGCAATATAATGATGCTGAAGTAACCTTGTAGGGCAGACCTGGCCAAAGATTCACACACACAAACACACACACAGCTTGCAAGGAAAACCTCACCTGCTCCTCTGCTTTGCAGAATCCAAACACAAGCAAAGCTTTTCAGGCCCCAGTGGGGATGGCAGGGAGTCAGGTGTGGGCAGACGCTGTGTTGTTGCCACAAGCAGGCACCATGGCTTAGCTGGCTAAAGCACCTGTCTTGTAAACAGGAGATCCTGGGTTCAATTCCCAGTGGTGCCTTGTTGACTAACTCTTGGGCAACATGGTAATGGCTACTGTGGGAGGACAAAACACAGAGCTAGCTGGTCCTTTGGTCCAGCCCAGTATGGTTGTTTAAATTATACTCACAGGCACTGATAACAGACTTACTGAAAGTTTGGGAGTTAAGAGCTGATAGGTCAGTGTTCCAGCCTGTCACAGATGATCCTGCTTCCTCTGGGACAGGGGCAGGTCTGGGCTCTCACACCAAATGCTCATTGTGGCTGCCAGAATCTGTGGGCAGCTCATTTAGTTTACATGGAGGGTTGAGTCCTGCTTTGTGCACCGTGTGTGAGAATGAAAATCCTAAACCACCCTTTGAAATAACGAAAGCAGCAGGACGTGTTATTGTCCCTGCCCCAAAGCAGACAGACCAATGGAGAAATGCCGTTGAGTCCAGGGTAATACTCCACTGCCATTTTAACTTTTTCGCTTGCTAAACTCCCTCCCAACCTTGTGGGGTCCCAGATCCCGATATTGAGCCTGAGCCGAGATGTCTACAGTGCAAATTTACCACCCCCACGGCTGAAGCCCCGGGAGCCTGCACTGGCATGGGACAGCCGTGGGTGTTTCATTGCAGTGTGGACATAGCCTAGCATTATGTCTACACTGCCATTAACACACCCAAGTCACTATTCTCAAACCCGGGGTCAGTTGATTCAGGCTTGTGGGGCTTGTGCTGCAGGGTTATAAAATTACAGTGTAGACACTTGGGCTTGAGCCCAGCCTCCGAGACCCCACGAGGGGTGAGGGTCTCCAAGCCTGGGTTCCAGTCTGAGCCCAAATGTCTGCACTGCAGTTTTTAGCTCCACAATCTGGGCCCCAGGAGCCCAAATCAGACCATCCAGGCCAGCGAGATTTTGTCACAGTATAGATGCCCTCTCAGGATATGTCTACACTGCAATGTAAGCCCAGGGTTAGTAGAAGTCATGTCAGCAGCCCCAACACATAAACCACAAGGGAAAGACCCACCCCCCAAATAAGCTGGGCAGTATCCTTCTCCCTACGGTTCGTAAGTCCAGCAACCAAAAGTCCTTTAACATGAGCCATCCCCACTCTGCACCCCACTCACAGCTGTTGTCCTTAGTCAGTGCAAGCCCAAAGGTGCCTCTGTAGAGTTCACCTGCCATCCTGGGTGGGAAAAGGGGAAAATAAGAAGGCACTGTAGTCACTATGTCCCCTGCCTAGCAAGTGCTATTGAATTGAGGGTGAGTCCCTCAATCGGGGTCTGCCAAGCACAGTTGTGCTGCCCTCGATTCACACAACAAGGATAACAACCCTTTATTTCTCCTGCCCCTATAACATGGAGACTGGGAATCCAACACCAGCCACAAGTGATCATTTCGGCAAGCAACCCAACATATTTCCAACACACTGTAAAATCCACATGCAGACTCATACACGAAACCTTGCAAGAAAATCTTCCTGAGGGGGTCTGAAGCACCTGCTGCTGGAGGTAAGGAGGGGCCTGTGGGTTGGGATTGAGGGCACTGGGAATAGGAGGGGGCTGTGGGTTGGGACTGAGGGCACTGGGAATAGGAGGGGCCTGTGGGTTGGGATTGAGGGCACTGGGAATGGGAGGGGGCTGTGGGTTGGGATTGAGGGGCACCGGGAATAGGAGGGGGCTGTGGGTTGGGATTGAGGGGCACTGGGAATAGGAGGGGGCTGTGGGTTGGGACAGAGGAGAAGGGTGAAGAGGAGCAGGCTCTGGTTGGGAGTGAGGAGCAGTGAGCATAGGAGGGACTGAGGGTTGGGATTGAGGGGCTCTGGGAAAAGAGGGGACATGGGTTTAGGCTGAAGAGCATCCACATTTGGGGATCCAGCAGGACAGGGGAAGGCAGCAGGTGATTCTAATTCCTTAGGGATAGTCTGTGTGTTTGTACGTGTGTGTGTGTGTGTGCAGGGAAGGAACATGCTCTATGCCCAGAGACCTTTATTCCTCCAGACTGCAAGGACAGAGGGGCTGTCAGGAAGTTGCCCCTTCAAACCCACACACAAAAAGGGCCTTCTGAGGAAAGGGAAAATCCTGAAGAGAAAGAGTAACATCAAAGAGGATGTGAGAAAGACAGTTTAAGATCTTGGAGAATAGTTTATCACCTGACCAGGAACTTGAACCCTCAGATTAAAAGTCTGAGGCTCTGCCAACTGAGCTAGCCAGGCTCACAAAGCAAAAGAGCAAGTTGGTGCAGAGGAGAAACTAGTCAAGCAAACAAGAGCAGGAAACAATAGGGGAAACCTGCTGCTCTCTCTGGCCTGGTCAACACTACGAGTTTATATCCAATTTAGCAGCGTTAAATTGCATTAACCCTGCACCCGTGCACACAACGAAGCCCTTTATACCAATAAAAGGGCTCTTAATACTCCCCGACGAGGGGAGTAGCACTGAAATCGGTATTGCCATGTCCAATTAGGGTTAGTGTGGCCGCAATTCGACAATATTGGCCTCCGGGTGCTATCCCACAGTGCACTATTGTGACTGCTCTGGACAGCAATCTGAACTCGGATGCACTGGCTAGGTAGACAGGAAAAGCCCCCACGAACTTTTGAATTTCATTTCCTGTTTATACAATCTGTTTCCAAAAAACAGTTTCTGTAAAATCGGAATAACCCCGTAGTGTAGACATACCCTGTGATTAACAACTTTGGTGGCTAATTGAAAGGCTGATGGTTCAAACCCAAGTGAAGATGGAGGTGGGTTTTTTTTAAGTGATGAGAATCCAGTACACTTTAAGAGGCAGAAAATCGCCTCAATGCTGGTCTCGCCTCATTGGGCAAGCATAAATAGCATTTTTGTCAGATGCATTGGTGTAATAGTGGTGAGCATAGCTGCCTTCCAAGCAGTTGATCTGGGATCGATTCCCAGCCAATGCAGGGATGTGATGTTTTCTCCCCTGGGAATTGGTTTAATTTCAGTCACATTGTATCAGTTTATCAATAAAACAAGAGAATCAATGTCCTGCAAGTCATTCAACACACAATGGAGGGAAAAAGGGACGGGACTGTACAATGAGCTGTTGGAGTTATCCTGGTATTACAATGTTTGGTTTATTTTTTAAAAAAAAATTCTTTACTTCCCTCTCCCTTTTAGACTCAGAGCCTTTAAGGTCAGAAGGGACCAATGTGATCATCTAGTCCGACCTGCACCTTGCAGGACAAAAGACCCCACCCACCCACTCCTGTAATAGACCCGGGAGGGGAGGCAGCTCTGTGCTCTGCCCCTACCCCAGGCAGCACATGGAGGCCCTCTGCTCCCCTCCCACAATGGGTGTGCAGAGATGTGCCAGCAGCACTGAGGTGGCTCCCTGCCCACTCGGCCTCCATCCCTCCGTGATGCTTCCAGAAGTGGTTGGCATGTCCCAGCATCCCCTGGGGTGGGCGGAGTGTCTCCATTCACTGCCTCTGCCCCGAGTACCAACTCCGCAGCCCCCATTGGCCAGGAACTGCAGCCAATGGGAGCTCTGGGGGCGGCACCAACAGGCAGCGACACACAGAGAGCCCCTGGCACGGCCCACCAAGGACCTGCTTCCGCAGGGTTGTGTGTACCGGTCACTTTGGGAGCTGCAGTGCCTGGGGTAAGCGCCACCTCTCCTGCACCCCTCCCCCCTCCCCCAGCGCAGAGCCCGCACCCCGCACCCAAATTTCCTCCCAGAGCTTTGCTTGTCATACTTTCACCCAGAACCATCCTTCTTCTCCTGGGCTGCAAGTAGCCATCCCTGGGAAGCCAGGAGGCAGGCACAGGATTCTACCTCCCAGCAGCCAACTGCACCTCCCCAGGCTTTGCAGAATGAATGGTAACACTCTACTAACCCCACTTAACCACACTAAGGTGTTTAGCTTCTGCCCTGCCTTCCTCAGCTCGACTTTCCTCTTTTGCCCCATTCCTGCCTCACTTCCTCCTTTGGCAAGTCATGCAAAGGAAGCCAGCAGGAAGAGGCCAACCTCCAAGGGCAGAGGAGACCAAGCCACAAGGCTTCAAAAGGTGACTGGCCAAGGTCCTCTAGCTTTCCCCTGCTTATGCTAAGGCTTTTTCTCAGCTCATTTCACCACCCTCTGTCCTGCAGGGGTTGAGTTTATCACAGGTGTTACCCAAAATTGGGCCAGCTAGTAAGCGTAGGGAGGACTAATGACCCACCAGAGTTTGATGGAAAGCAGCACGTTTGTTATACTGACAGCTAAGCTCAAAAGAAGAAGTGGGGGGTGTCACACTCACACTTGCATACTCACGCTCCCAGGACTGGCACAGCACTGGAGATGTCAGGATTCTGCAAGGTAAGTGTCCCACAATGCAGCTATGGACGGTGCGATGAAGGTAAGTCTTCCTGAGGCATAATGAAATACAACACAGAGAATCACTGGCCAGGCGGTCCGGGCAAAGGGCATTCACTGGAGGTACAAGCTTGTGAGTGCTCTCCTGAGCACAGGGCCCCTTCCCCTTTTAAGGACCTGCACCTAATGGCCTGCGACTAGAGATGACTTGCCTGCATCTGGTTGGTGACACTCCACCTTGGGCAGTGTCCATGCTCTGGGTGTGTGAGTGCTGCATAATTCGAGTCCCAGACTCCTTGTCTACCTGGGAGCTCTTCTGCTCTTCAACCAGCCCATTCATCCCACGAGCATTCCAGGAGGGAGCGGGAGGGGGAAAACCACTTCACAGGCATTCAGAGAGGGAGAGGAGACAAAAGTGGGAGCAGGGGAAGTATAACAGACCTTTTGAGCATAGAAATCACTGCTGCTCCTACAACAGCAGGGATAGGCCAGTAGGAGCTGGGAAAATTAAGCCACCATGTTTCTACCTCGTTTCAAACCAGGGACCTTTTGCATGTTAGGCAAATGTGATAACCACTACACTACAGAAACTCTGTTGCAGTGCTTTGCCCCTCCCTTCATAAGAACGGCCATACTGGGTCAGACCAAAGGTCCATCCAACCCCGCATCCTATCTGCCAACAGTGGCCAATGCCAGGTGCCCCAGAGGGACTGAACCTAACAGGTAATGATCAAGTGATCTCTCTCCTGCCATCCATCTCCACCCTCTGACAAACAGAGGCTAGGGACACCATTCCTTACCCATCATGGCTAATAGCCATTCATGGACTTAACCTCCATTCATTTATCTGCAAAGAGTATTTGTGGCACCTTAAAGACTAACAAATTTATTTCAGCTAAGCTTTCATGGGCTAAAATCCACTTCATCAGATTCATACAGTGGAAAATACAGTAGGAAGATATATATATATATATATATATACAGAGAGAATATGAAAAAATGGGTGTTGCCATACACACTATAACAAGAGTGAGCAGTTAAGGTGAGCTATTATCAGCAGGAGAAAAAAACCTTTTGTAGTGATAATTGGGATGGCCCATTTCCAACAGTTGACAAGAAGGTGTGAGTAACAGTAGGGGGACAAATAAACATGGGGAAATAGCTTTACTTTGTGTAATGACCCATCCACTCCCAGTCTTTATTCAACCCTAATTTAATGGTGTCCACTTTGCAAATTAATTCCAATTCAGCAGTCTCTCGTTGGAGTCTGTTGTTGAAGGTTTTTTGTTGTAATATTGTGACTTTTAGGTCTGTAATCAAGTGACCAGGGAGATTGAAGTGTTCTCCGACTGGTTTTTGAATGTTATAATTCTTGACATGTGATTTGTGTCCATTTATTATTTTACGTAGAGACTGTCCAGTATGGCCAATGTACATGGCAGAGGGACATTGCTGGCACATGATGGCATATATCACATTGGTAGATGTGCAGGTGAACGAGCCTCTGATAGTGTGGCTGATGTGATTAGGTCCTATGATGGTGTCCCCTGAATAGATATGTGGACAGAGTTGGCAACAGGCTTTGTCGCAAGGATAGGTTCCTGGGTTAGTGTTTTTGTTGTGTCATTGCTGGTAAGTATTTGCTTCAGGTTGGGGGGCTGTCTGTAAGCAAGGACTGGCCTGTCTCCCAAGATCTGTGAGAGTGAGGGATCGTCCTTCAGGATAGGTTGTAGATCCTTGGTGATGCACTGGAGAGGTTTCAGTTGGGGACTGAAGGTGACGGCTAGTGGCGTTCTGTTCCTTTCGTTGTTGGGCTTGTCCTGTAGTAGGTGACTTCTGGGTACTCTTCTGGCTCTGTCAATCTGTTTCTTCACTTCAGCAGGTGGGTATGGTAGTTGTAAGAACACTTGATAGATATCTTGTAGGTGTTTGTCTCTGTCTGAGGGGTTGGAGCATATATGGTTGTATCTTAGAGCTTGGCTGTAGACAATGGATTGTGTGATGTGGTCTGGGTGTAAGCTGGAGGCATGTAGGTAAGTATAGCGGTCAGTAGGTTTCCAGTATAGGGTGGTGTTTATGTGACCATCGCTTATTAGCACTGTAGTGTCCAGAAAGTGGATCTCTTGTGTGGACTGGTCCAGGCTGAGGTTGATGGTGGGATGGAAATTGTTGAAATCATGGTGGAATTCCTCAAGGGTTTTCTTTTCCATGGGTCCAGATGATGAAGATGTCATCAGTGTAGGGCAAGTAGAGTAGGGGCGTTAGGGGACGAGAGCTAAGGAAGCGTAATTTTAAGTAAGCCATAAAAATGTTGGCATAGTGTGGAGCCATGTGAGTACCCATAGCACTGCCGCTGACTTGAAGGTATACATTGTCCCCAAATGTGAAATAGTTATGGGTGAGGACAAAGTCATAAAGTTCAGCCACCAGGTTTGCCGTGACATTATCGGGGATACTGTTCCTGACGGCTTGTAGTCCATCTTTGTGTGGAACGTTGGTGTAGAGGGCTTCTACCTCCATAGTGGCCAGGATGGTGTTTTCTGGAAGATCACCAATGGATTGTAGTTTCCTCAGGAAGTCAGTGGTGTCTCGAAGATAGCTAGGTGTGCTGGTAGTGTAGGGCCTGAGGCGGGAGTCTACACAGCCAGACAATCCTGCTGTCAGGATGCCAATGCCTGAGATGATGGGGCATCCAGGATTTCCAGGTTTATGGGTCTTGGATAGCAGATAGAATACCCCTGGTCGGGGTTGTAGGGGGTGTGTCTGTGCAGAATTCTTCTGTGCTTTTTCAGGGAGTTTCTTGAGCAGATGGTGTAGTTTCTTTTGGTAACTTTTGGTGGGATCAGAGGGTAATGGCTTGTAGAATGTGGTGTTAGAGAGCCACCTAGCAGCCTCTCGTTCATGTTCCAACCTATTCATGATGATGACAGCACCTCCTTTGTCAGCCTTTTTTATTATGATGTCAGAGTTGTTTCTCAAATAAATTTGTTAGTCTCTGAGGCCTGGTCTACACTAGGACTTTAAATCAAATTTAGCAGCGTTAATTCGAATTAACCGCTCAACCGTCCGCACCAGGAAGCCGTTTAATTTGACCTAGAGGGCTCTTTAGTTCGAATTCGGTACTCCACCCCGACGAGGGGAGTAGCGCTAAATTCGACATGGCTATCTCGAATTAGGCTATGTGTGGATGCAAATCGAACTTAGTAGCTCCGGGAGCTATCCCACAGTGCACCACTCTGTTGACGCTCTGGACAGCAGTCGAAGCTTGGATTCTCTGACCAGCCACACAGGAAACGACCCGGGAAAATTTGAATTCCTTTTCCTGTCTGGGCACTTTGAATCTGATGTCCTGTTTGGACATCGGGGCGAGCTCAGCAGCACCTGCAACGATGCAGAGCTCTCCAGCAGAGGAGTCCATGCAATCCCAGAATAGAAAGAGGTCCCCAGCATGGACAGACCATGAAGTCCTGGATCTGATCGCTGTGTGGGGCGATGAGTCTGTGCTTTCGGAGCTGCGCTCCAACAAACG